>NW_007253021.1:0-54507 GCF_000164805.1 Carlito syrichta
GTTTCTCTTGCTGCCTTTAGGATTTTTTCTTTTATAGCTACTTTGTTTAGGCGAATTATTTTGTGTCTGGGAGTTGGTCTTCTCATTTGTTGTCTTGCAGGGGTTCTCTGAATCTCTTGTGTTTGAATTTTTTCATCCTTGATGAGATTAGGGAAGTTTTCTTGAATGATTTCGTGAAATGTTTGTTCCAGTGTAGCTTCTGTTTCTCTCTCTGCCTCAGGGAGCCCAATTACTCTTAGGTTTGGTCTCTTGAGGTGATCATTCATCTCTTGCAGGTTTTGTTCTGTCTTTTTGAGTTTCTTTTGTATGCTTTTGACAGTTTGGGTTAGTTCTGTGTTTTGATCTTCGAGCTCTGAGATTCTTTCTGCTGCTTGGCTTATTCTGCTTTCCATGCTTATTAGTCTGCTAATTCCATTGCAGTATTCTTACTGCTGTTATTTCTGCCATCAGTTCCTTCCTGTTTTCCTCTTGTCTCTCCTCAATTTTTTAAATTCTCTCCATTAATGTCTTGATGTCTGGGTTTGTTACATGTGACCAGTCATTCTGGGGGCTCTTCATTGTTTGTGTTCTGGAATCTGTTTTCTCAGTGTCTGATCTCCCAGGGGTCTGTGTGAGACCTATATTCTTCTTTTGGTTTTTCTTCATTTGTGCGGTTTTTCCCCCTCCCTACTTTTTCCTTCCCTCCACAACACTGTCTTCTTTAATTCTGTTATTCAGGGGTAGAGGGATTGGTTTTACTTCTGTTTATTCAATCTCCTATTCTTTATGTATGCCCTCTTACTTTGTTCAATTCTGGAGTTGCACTGAAGTTGTGGGTGGTCCTTTTTGCAGTTTGAGATTTACTTAAGGGAGGAGCTGTGATTCCAAATCCATCTGCAGGTCCTGGTATTCCCTGACAGGTGTATGGATAATCTGGAACCCACTTCCCACTGCCTTGGAATCTGTCCATGCAGTGGGGCTGTAGGTTTACTCCCTGAAATAAAATGTGGTTAGCAGAGGGAAGAGAATGAGCAGACAGTGTGTTGAAGAGGGGGGTAGAGAGATAGAGGAGTAAGGGGGGAAACAAACGTGTGCCAACAAATGGAGAGAGAGACGTATACTGAAACAGATAAAAACAATAAACCACAGCTACTGACGAACCAACTCCCATACAAAAAAAAAAAATAAAACATATAGTGATGCTAACATACAAGCTCACCAACCACCTTATTGGTGTGCTGTTTCTCTATACAAAGATATGGTTTACAGAGAGAAGAAAAGAGAAGAAAAGGAAGAGGGAAAAAAAAGAACAATACAATAGGAATAAAATTAAGTCATTAAACTAACAGAATCAATGAGCACACTCTGAGACTTTTCGTTTAAGTCCAATGTCCTTTCAGTTCTGATTTCTAGCTTTCTTTTCAAGCAGGTAAATTAGTTTGCAGCTAGGGTCAGTTGCCTCTGGTCTGCTGTGAAGGACACTTCAGATCACCCTCCGTTCACCACTCTGGCCTATGTCTTTTTCAAGCTTGTGTCTCCTGTTTCGGTGTTATTACCTTGAATCACCAGCAGGTGGTGCTATCTCAGCTGCTCGCCCCAGAGGGGGGTGGGGCTGGACAGGAACCAACAGAGACTGGAGATGGATGCCTGCCTCAGGGCACAGGCAGGAGACTCATGGCAGGCAGGACATCTTGGTTGCAGGAGAGGTGTCAGCCATCCCAGCAGATCTTCCCTGAAGGGGCTTCAAGGACTGAAGTTGTGGATCACCTCCAGCCCAGGTGGTGCGATGTGCTACTGGTGGCGGCTGCGGCGGCTGCACTGTCAGCGTCTGTGCTGCAGTGGCTGTCCAGTCCGCTGCGATGCCCCAGCGGTGGCAACAGCCAAGCTCTGTATGAAGAGCAGGCTGTGATTTAGGGGTCCGCAGCCCCCGGGGCGAAAGCCAGAGACCCACTGCAGTTCTCCTTTGCAGAGGGTTTCACAGACCAGGTTGCCCTGTTGCCATCTTGCTGGAAGTTCCAGAAAATTTTTTAAGCATATGCTCATTTAAACATATGTTGGTAATGCCTGAAATTCCAGAAATCAAAAGAAAATTCTAAAACTTTCAAAAAAGGAAATTTTATCTGTTAAAGAAAGAGAAACATATTTAGCAGCACAAACCTTCAAGGGCACAGGAAACAAAAATATTTCAAACATGTGAGGAATAAATGTTTATTTTTCCACACTCTTTCTGAAAAATGTACTAAGAATTAATGCCAGCAAAATGAAAAGATGACAAAATTTACATAAAATAGAAATTATCAACAATACTAGTGAACCAAGTCTAAATATGGATCACTTCATAGAGTAAAATAAAAGTATTTGTCATCTGGAATTTAAATTTCAGATTTTAAAATATTGTTCTAGTCCCAGAATTCATAACATTGCATGGCACATAATTGGTGCACCATATACATTTGTTTAATTAATTAGGAGAAAGGAAGAAGGAATAGAAGGTGATCCCAAGTTCTTGTCTTATTTAGTGGGAGGATATAAAAATTGATTAACTCTCGACCCATGGTCAGCAAATTTTTTCTTAAAAACACAAGATGGCAAATATTTGGAGTTTGGAGGCCAAGATTCAAAATCAAATATATTATGTCGTTATTTACTCAAAACATATGCAAAGCATCCACATAATACTGTTTAAAATATAAAAACTTTTTAGTGCAGGGACAGTAAAAAAGATATGGGGGGTTATATTTGACACAATAGGCCACAGTTTGCTCATTCTTGCTCTAGAAAATTATAGTTAAGTTTTAAAGCTTGTGAGATGAAGAGGGCCAAGATGGCCAACTGGAGGCAACTGGCGAGTGCCTCTCTCACCAAGAGGGTCTGAAAAAGTGAGTGAAGCTGGCTCATCAGAGGACTCTGTGGAAGTCCAACCTGAAGTCCGTCAAACATCTTGAACCACCAAGAGCCAATTGGACCGAACCTCCAGGCATCTTTGGAATCCTCCATGCGCAAAACCAGCAAAGGATCTCTTACAAAGAGAAAAAGTGAGTGAATGAGTGTTTTAGACACCTCCCATGGAACTCTGCAGCACTAGTCATGGGAGAGACCATGCCCGCCTTTTTCCTGCATCTCCTCCGGCTGTAACCAAATGCAGAAAGCAGCTTGGAATCTGGACAGAGGCACCAGCTGGGTATGCATAAATCCCAGGAGGCTCCAGCTCCTGGTGAGATTCAGCACCGACTGCCACCACCCTACCCAGAGGGACCCCACAGGATACATCTGCAGCCATGGACTCTGCCACATGGGCATTCTCCTCTCCCTCCCTGCTCCCCAACGAAAGTGTCACTCCCACCTTAGAGGCCTCCCTCTCTTTGCACTGGCACCACCGGGAACTCGACCAGGAGCTGCGGTTGTGGCTTGCCCCCTGGAAGTTTCTGAGTTGCAGGTGGCGGGGAGGGGCGGTAGGGTGGGGAGCGTGCTAGCTCTCCTACAGCCCTGACATCTCTGTCTTTCCCTCTCCCATGGAGCAATGGGGGAACTAAGAGGTGGAGCATCTTTGTAACTCCTGGCCAGGTAGGACCCTGGAGTCCAGGGGATGACGAGGAACTGCCCCATCCCTGTCTGACCACTGTAGGGGCACTGAGCAGCAGGACATTTCCTGGCCTCATGTGAGCGTGGCTGCTGCAGACTTGCCCAAACATGGGCTGAGGAGTTAAATGCCAGGACTACCCCAGCCAGGCAGTGTCCTCCCTGCTGCATCTAGCAAAATGAGAAACCTCACTCAAGCTGAAGGAGGCTGCCTCACTCCCAGTCCGTTACTTTTGCTGACATTGAACCATGGGGCCAACACTGCTAAAGAGACCCTACTCAAGCATGGGCCAAGGGACAGGCACCAGAGCTCCCAGTCAGCCAGAGCCCCAGGTGCTTGTGTTGGTATGTGGGGAAAGCCCTTGTACTGAAGGGAAGGGGTTGCCCTGCCTTTTCTGATCGTGCCGGTGAAACCGTGCCTGCTGGTCTCCCTTCAGGTTGCTATCCTCGCTGCTGCTTCTGTCCCTCCCACAGGTGGATCAGAGGAGGGAGGTCATCTCCACAGCTCCATGGAGGTAGTGGTCAGCACCACCACCTCCATCCCTTATATTGTGGTCAGGAAGGGAATGAAGAGATGTGCTGCTTCTACACACCCACAGGTTCCACACCTAGACACATGCCCCACAACTCTCTACCAGGACCTAGTACCATGCAACTGACCCACACAACCTGAACACTACAGCAGTGCATCAACATTCGCATGCGGTCATAGCCTCAAGAGGTCACGGTGGTTCCCCCTATTGCAGCCTGTGGGTTGAGAAGAGAACAGAAAGTCTGGTCGCTAAAGGAAGCCAATAGACTATATACATCACACACTCCAGGCATACCAATAAAGAAAAAAAATTAAATAGTATGAAAACAATACAAACCTTCAACCCAACAATTGAAACCTTGAAAAATATAAAATAATAAAACAATAAATAAAATAAAAAGAGAAGTGTCTACCACCACAGATCAGGAGGAACCAGTGCAAAAAACACTAGCAATCCCAAATACCAAAACAATTTGACAACCACAAAGGGTCCCACCAGCTTCCAAGCAATGAATCCTAAACAGAATGACTTATCCCTAATGACAGGCATAGATTTCAGAATATGGATGGCAAAGAGACCAAACAAGATCCAAGAAGAAGTAAACAACCAAATCAATCAGGCCACAAAAATAGTACAGGAAGTGATAGCTGACCTAAGGTGGTTCTAAGAAAAAACCAGACTGAATAACTGGAAATGTATAATTCATTCCATGAATTTCTTTTTAAAAATTATTTTAAAAATTATTTTTATTTTACTTTCTTTTTTTTATTTTGAAGATGTGAGATGCAATTCAGGGTTAGGTATACAAATGTTCATTAAGCAGGTAGGTACCCTTGTTAATGAGGTGTGCCCCACCCTCCTCTGGCATTTTCCCCGAACTTCAAAACACAGTAGCAAGCCTTAATAGCAGACTTGACCAAGTAGAGGAAAGAGTTTCAGAACTTGAAGGTCAATTCTTTGAATTAACAGTTTGACAAAAATAAGGAGAAAATAATTAGGAAAAATGAGCAAGGTCTGTGAGAGGTCTGGGATTACGTAAAGAAACCAATTCTATGACTGATCAGCATACTTGAGAAAGAAGGGGAAAGTGAGAACAACCTGAAACAAGCCTTTCAAAATATAATCCAAGAAAATTTTCCCTATCTTGCTACAGAGGCTGCCATGCAAGTATAGGAAATTCAGAGAACTCCTGTGAGGTACTATATGAGACAACCATTCCTAAGACGTATAATCACCAGACTTTCCAAGGTGAGCATGAAAGAAAAAAAATTTAAGGGCAACTAGAGAAAAAAGACACATCACTTACCACTGGAGACCCATCAGAAATGCATTTTTTTTGCATAATAATTTTTTTTTGGCATTTGAAGTGTTTTATTTTTATTTATTTATTTTTTTACTTAAATTAATTAATTTATTTATTATAAAGATGTGGGTACAGTTCAGGGTTAGGTATATAAATATTGATCATTCAGGTACCCAGGTTGATGAGATATGCCCCTCTCTCCCCCACCAGTTTCCCTCAACTGCCAGTTTCACCCCGCTTTCTCTCTCCCCTGACAGCTTTCCACTGTCAAACACTTTCTTATAGCATTACAATTGTTCAAGGTCACCTTATGAGTGAGAACATATGGAACTCAGTTCTTTGTTTCTGTGATAAATCACTGACTATGATCGACTTCAAATCCATCCAAGTTGCTTCAAAGTCCATATATTTGTCTTTTTTTATGGCTGCATAATATTCCATTGTGTATATGTGCCACATTTTGTTTATCCAGTCCAGCTTCAATGGGCAACACGGTTGGTTCTATGTTTTTGCTATTGTGAATAGAGCTGCAACAAATGTATTTGTGCAAGTATCTTTTTTATAGAATAATTTGAGTTTCTCCAGGTATATTCCCAATAGTGGAATTGCTGGGTCATATGGAAGGTCAATTTCTAGTTCTTTCAGAAATCACCTCATTGTCTTCCAAAGAGGTTGCACTAGTCTGCATTCCCACCAGCAGTGTAGAAGCGTTCCTTTTTCTCCACATCCTTGCCAGCATCTGTTGTTTTTTGTTTTATTAATGATGGCCATTTTTACAGGAGTTAGGTGGTGTCTCAGTGTGGTTTTGATTTGCATTTCTCTGATGATGAGTGAAGCTGAGCACTTTTTCATGTGTCTGTTGGCTGCCCGTATATCTTCTTTTGAGAAGTGTCTATTCATATCTTTTCCCCACTTTTTAAAGGGACTGCTTGTTTTTTTCCTTTCGGGGCTTTTGAGTTCCTTGTAGATCCTAGATGTTAGGCCTTTGTCGGATAAACTGTTGGAAAATATATTTTCCCATTCTGTGAGTTGTCTCCCTCCCTGCTCTCATGATGGTTTTTTTTTGCTTTGCAGAAGCTCGTTAATTTGATGAGGTCCCACTTGTCTATTTCTTAAGGTATTGGCCTTTAGGGTTCTGAATAGGAATTGATTCCCAGTTCCAATTTTCATAAGGATGTCTCCTGCACTTTCTAAGATTCTTTTTTTTTTTTTCAGTTGGTGCCACACTCTGTCACCCAGACTGGAGTGCAGTGGCCGCTCCTGGCCACCACTGCCTCAACCTGCTGGGCTCCGGCGATCCTTCTGCCTCAGCCTTCCAAGTAGCTGGAACTACAGGCATGCGCTACCACGTCTGACTAATTTTTGAGTTATTGTAGAGATGAGGTCTCGCCATGTTGCCCAGGTGGGTCTCGAACTCACGGGCTCAGGCAATCCACTCACCTCAGCCTCCCAAAGGTGTGGGATTACAGGCTGAGCCACCGAGCCCGGCTCCAAGATTCTTATAGTTTGAGGTTTTACATTCAGGTCTTTGATCCATTTTTTAAAACATTATTAAAGAAAACCAACGCCAGCCAAGACTTTCCCACCCTGCCAAACTAAGCTTCACAAATGAAGGAGAATTAAAAGTCCTTCCCAGGCAAGCAATCCCTAAGAGACTCTTCTTCAGGAGATGCTTAGGGGAGTTCTAAACATAGAAAGGAAAGAGTGATACCACCCATCACAAAAGCACATATCAGCACACAGATTACAGACCATATGAATAAACCATAAAGTATTGAACACAAAGCAACTTCCTAGCAACAAGATGACAGGAACAAGTTCTCACATACCAATGGCTAACTTGAATATTAATGGACTGAATAGGTTACGCAAAAGTCACATAGTGGCAAAATGGATAAAAAAACAAACAAAACAAACAAAAAACAGGATTCATTCGGCTGCCTTCAGGAAACTCATCTCACTGCAAATGATACCTGCAGGCTCAAGGTAAAGAGATGGAAAAAGATTTTTCATGCAAATGGAAAACAGAAGAGAGCAGGTGTCATTATTCTCATATCAGATAAAACAGACTTTAAACCAATAAGTAAAAAAATGACAATAAAGTGCACTACATAATGATAAAAGCCTCCGTTCATCAACAAGAAATAGTCATCTTGGATGTATATATACCCAACATAGGAGCACCCAGGTTTATAAAACAATTGGTAATTAATCTAAGAGAGGACATAGAGAGACATACAATAATAGTGGGGAATTCAGTACTCCACTAACAGCTTTAAAAACTTGAAAATACTAAGAGAATGGCAATGTAAAAAATGGAATATTAAATGATCATCTGACAATAAGTAGGAAAAGCAAAAAAAAAAAAAGCACCAGTAATAACAGCACCACCAATGTTAAAGCAAGAAATTATGGTTAAAGAAAAAAACAAAAATAAGTGAAAATGTATTAATCATGATATACATGAAAGAGCTAAATTGCTTCATAAATATATGCACTCATTTAGAATTTTTAATAAATTAATATAATAAGAAAAAGTCTAAAAAAATGACACAGAAAGTTGAAATAAAAAAATGTAATAAGACAAAATATGCTAGGCAAAAGTCAAATCAGGTAGAGCAAGGTTAATTTCAAATAAATTTCGAAGGGGAAATGCATTGAATGCAAAGAAAGAATGATATAAATTGCTGTAAAGTGTAATCTATTGAGAATATATAGTTGCCATGAATTTTAGGTACTAACATCACACATTTGAAATATACTCAGAAAAAATGATACAAACACAAAGAGAAAATAATTCCACAATCATAGTAGGAGAATGTATCAATTAGGGATTTTTGATACAGAAATAGAAGCTAATTTTGCTAGTTTTAGTAGATTTTTTTAATTAAAAATATTATGTTGTTTACAGAATCACTGGGAGATATGAAGAAACAGTGTTAAATCTAAGCTTCTTAATACAGTGTACAGAATCACATTACAACACTGGTCTGATGAAGAATATTCTAGTGTGACCACTTATGCTACCACCTAAGCCAAAAAAGTGGATACCCACCAGAGCATGTTTCCATACATTATTCATTTATCAATATCTGATTGGTGAACTTTAGCTCACATGTCAGCACTCTAGCTGCAAAAGAGACTGAATTAACTGAATTTTTCCATATATTACCTTGGGAAAATGGGACTTGCAATGTAGTAAGCTATCATATAAAAAGGATATTAAGCAGCTAAGAATTGCACATGTTCACTGCATCCCAGTATAGGACACCTAGCTTGACTGTTTCTATAAATATCATATATACTTCTACATTCTTCTTGTTTTGAACAACAATATAATCATATTTATTTTAATGCAAGTATCCCACACATAAACACATGCTCACCATTTCTCTTAAGGGAGACACCTAAAAATCCTACCATGTCAAGTTCAGGATCTCTGGGTGTTGGTTATTTGTTCCCTAGGTTAGTAACATTTTATAAATATCTGAGAACAAAATCACATCCTTTGCAGTAACATGGATCAGCAAGAGACCATATTTCCAAGTGAACTAACACAGAAACAAAACACTGAATACTGCATGTTCTCATTCATAAGTGGGCCTTGAACGTTGGGCACACAAGCACAGAGGCAGGACCAACCAAAGTTGAGCACTGCTAAAGGAGGGAAGGAGTAAAAGGGGATGAGGGGCACACAATCACCCATTGATTACCATACCCACTACCATTGAGAGAGGGGGCTCACTACAAGTCCAAACATCACCTACAAGCAATTTATTTATGTAGCAAATCCTAAAATTAATTATTCAATTAATTAAAAAATCTGAAACATAGGGGCTAAATGTTGAATTTAAAAAACTAACACACCATATGACTACTAGAGTCCTCGTTTCTACAATTGGTCAAAAGGTCATATATAACTGCCTTCTTTCCTTACCCTTTCCATATTCTCTTTGTCCTCACACAGAAAACCAGCTGCTTGAAGTACTTTACAAGGGAGGATCACATTTTTATTCCTAAGAGTCTACCAATAATTGTCCTATCTATATGTAGTTACTATGATGTTAAATCAACTGTGTTCCAAGCATATTTCTTCCTTGCAGAATGTTGTGTCAGAAATAATTTTTCTGTTTATTAATTCAAGCAACAAATATTTTTGAATGTTTTCTACATACTGGGCACTATGCTAGATGCTGGGAATACATCAGTGAACAAGACAGCAAACATATTGTAGTGTGAGGAGACAGGGAGTAAATAAAATAAGCAACTATATAGTACTTTGAATGGTGATAAAATACTATGTAGAAAACTAAAGAAGAGGAAAAGGAGGATCCTGTGGTTGAGAGTGGAAATTTTGCAATTTCTAGTAACATATTCAGAAAAGACTGTGCTATAAAGATCATATTTTAGAGTTCACCAAATTTCACCAAAACATAAATCTGATTCACTCCAAATGCCTGACCATCAGACCAGACAATTGTCTACTGACATGAATCAGTGTAGGTCTTCATCTAAGGTCATTTCTTTGTTAGGTAAGGTGTTAGTGTTGACTCAAAGATTTAATGCAGAGGAAAGATCAGCAGTGGCAATGTCAAGTGTGGTTATAGGAGACACAGCACCATATATAAGTGATTGCCTCACAGGTTACTCAGCTGTTCTCATACTGGATTTTCTGGGCAACTCTAAAATTTAATTTAGCCAGCTACCTCTGTGCAATAAAGTTCATGCTGCAAACAGTAATTGCCCAGAATTCTAGCTTCATGATCTTTCCTTTTTTGGTGAGTAAAGGTCAAAATTCTTTACATATATTTATAGCATATAAGGCATTCACTAAGTTAATGGATGGTGTTGGACAGAAGCATGGTGTGAAAGGTAGATAAATCCATATTCAGATTCCAGTGAGGACAAACTTCTGTCTTCTTGATGATAGAAGAGAGTTAATATTCTTCATCTGCTAGTACAGGCATCTCTGGTTACCAAAGTTTACAGTGCTGTATTTAGAACTCAGAATTGGTTTCTACAATTGCCATCTGGCACTGGAGCACACTATTATTTTAAAAGATGTTCATAACAACATTATTTCATCCTATGTGCTTTTTATTACATGTGACTTGCCACTCACCCATCAAGAAATGGAGTTTGTGCCCCTTCCTTTGAACCCCGGTAGACCTTTTTGACTGCTTTTACCAATGAAATATGGCAGAAGTGACATATGGTGAACATCCATGGCTGGGTCATAATGAGAGTTTTCTCTTGTAGTACTGTCCTTTTAGAATCTAGTCAACATGTATGAGGAAACCAAACAATCATGGGTATGTTCACATAGAGAGGAAGTGAAATCTCCAAACTTTAACCACAGCTGAGCTCCTAGCCAACAGTCAACTGCAATTGCCAGTCATGAGAGTAAGTCATATTGGAAGTGTAGTTGCCAATACCTACTTGAGCTGACCCAGCTGATATTGCTTGAAACAGAAAGAATGGTTTTACACAAATCCATGCTCAAATTGCTAACTTGTGAGCTAGTCAAAAAATTGCTATTTTAAACCTCTATATTTTGATGTGAATTGTTATGCAGGCATAGACAACTTGAATAGGCACTGAGCAAGAAGAATAGTTAAATAAGCTTGGTAAGATGAATTCCCTCTTGCTGAGACTATAGAGAATCACCATTACTGCTATTATGACCACATTATTTATGAGCTCTTCAGAAAGCATTGTGAAGTCTAGTGTCAGAGACTGTTATTTGTATGCCTTATCATTTTGCCCACTGGATTATTGTGACCTTTCTTTGTATAAAGAAGGACATTTTGGTGAGTATTAGAAAAGGACACTGATATAGTCAAATTATTTGCCAATTATAAAATTCCAGTTCACCTTGTTCTTCAGACTTCTTTGTCGACGAATCTCCCAAATCTCTGATATGTCAAAGTCCCAGGCAATGTGGTCATACCATAATATGCTGCTCAAGAATTAGTGTAAATCCATCTCTCAGATTAACTCTCTTTACAAGCAGAGTAAATTGGATAACCATACTTGCTTCTAAAGTTATGTCCATGAGGAGAAGTTTCTTCATTGTTCTTCAGGGCCACCATTGAGTGAGACTGAATTGTTAACTCAATACACTTCAGAAAAGTGCCAGCATCTTGTGTAGCGTTGCCTATAAATGAGGCTTGATTTTTCTTACTCTTAAGAAATTGCTTATGAAGTTCATAGGTGTGGGTCGAGGGAATGATAAAAATATAATGAAAGTAGACACTCTGGCATTGTAAACCATCTATCTGCTGCTGCTCATGCAACTTAATGTGTCTTTAAGGCAATCTCTCAATACTACTTCGACTTGATGAAGGAATACTCCTAGGCATATATAATTGGTCATGACTGCAAAGTTTAAAAGGGTTTTTATTGCCAGGCATTGAAACTCTAGCCTGGCATTCGGTCTCAACCAGAAGCCAAAAGCTGTTTCCATAAACGAGAATAGATATTTACTAAAGGAGGCAGAGTTTTGCTTTAAAACTCTATAGCTTCTGCTGTGATTTTCTATCAAATATTTTTTTACAGAGTTTTATACAATCCAATACATTTCAAGAATTGGATGGTCTGAATCATAATAACCAATGGCAAAGTTGCTTGCACAGCACTGTAGCCTGGAATATCTGAGATCCTTGCATTACTTTTTGTATCTGTCCAAAGTCATATAGGCTACTTGATTTATGGATTGGAGCAACATACCCAATTCTGATTTATATAAAGAGAACCATCAAGTGTTCTGCTTCTTTCAAAGTTTAGGGGAGTAAGGGGCAGTGACTTGTCTTTCACTTTGGAAGGGGTATCATCACATCATTTAGAAGGACATCATATCACCAAAGCCACTGGATCCCCAGTAAACTTTATCCACATTTTAGACTGCTAAATTTTCATAGGATTTATCCCACATTCTGATAAGCATGTGAATGACCAAGGTATCTAAAATATTGCTACTCCTTCCTGCTCACCTGGTTCTGTTATCATGCTGTCATTATTAGTATCAGTAAGTGTAACATCCTATGGGAAGATAAAATGATCGCTGTCCCTCTAAACTAATTTATGACACAAATCTGTAGAGTTGACCTAGCCCTAAGGCAAGATGTTAAATGTTCAGCTAAATGTTTATACATACCTAGCAAGTGAAAGCAAACATTTTTTTCTTCCCTGTTTACTAAAACAGGGAAAATGTACTTACCAGTGCTATAGCTTTATACCAGGTGCTTGAGATTATATTGATTTGTTTCAGAAAACTTACTACTCTGATTAAGCTTAAAGTAACTCATTGTTCTGCTCCAAGATGACTTTGTCTTGTACATAGGCACAACTGGTGATTTGAGTGAAAATAGAAAAAAATGCACGTATTTCAAATATTTGGTGGTGTCATTAATAACTTTGATATTCCTAGGCAATTTTTGGTAGAACGGGGAAACCAGAAGTTTTTCCATGACCTATTACCTTTTGAGTCAAAGAACCAAAGCAGGGATTATGCATATTGCTTGGTATGTTTATTCCAACTACATATCAGTAACTGGTATAGTAACCACAAGATGATTGGGAGAATCACTGGACTCTAAAACTCTTATCTATCAACCAAGCTTGTAATTCTCATCTTTAACCAGAGGATTACAGCAGTGTTCTGAGTTTTCATGTATTTACTTTATTCAATAATCCTGCAAAAGTGTAATTTCCTTTCCCTGAGGCAGAGGAACATCTATAATGGCACAAATCTTAGTGATTTTTATCACAATGTTTTTCTTCAAGGATTTTCTGCCTCCCTTCTAATTCAAAGGTGGTGGTTTTATTACCTGACTTTAGGTCTGTGACCTGAATGAGGAGCAGTGACTAATGACTTTGATGGTTAGAATTTTACCAAACATTCTTTAAATCAAATTTAAACCAAATTTAGAATTGTTCTCAGATTTGCTGTCAAGTAAGACATTACTTGAATGGTATCCCATTCGTTTAAGTCATAGGTTCTCAGTAGTCAGTTTTCCTCTACTAAAGACCCTTGAGGGTCAAATAAATATGATTTAAAATTTGACCTAATTCATTACATTGACCCTTCATACATTGCCTCTGTCTGTCAAATACTGCTTTTTGGCATCTGCCACTTGAGATATTATCATCCCCACCGAAATTAGAAGCCATTTTAAGTTGCAGAAACTTCTTGAATCCTCAGGCTTACACACATCATAGTATTTTTAAAAAATGATGTCATCCCTTTCATCAATGGATGTCTCAGTGTCCTGGTGAAAAGTCGTCGGAACTCTTGTATGGCAGTTAGAAAGTGAGTTAGTATGCCGCATGTAATAATTCTATTAACATTCTTCTATTTCCCTGAGAATTTGTATTTTTCCTCCATATTATAGCTTGGAATTTCATGCACTTTAACTTAATTAAGAGTAGACCAAAATTGAGTTTAATCAACTAACTAAGCATACAGAAATATAGCTCTTTAAATTAGCACAGCAATCCTGAATCTCTGGTAAGTGCACTCATATCTATAAATGTACCTTGATTAAAACAGTGTTCTTCTCTTTCTGATCTCTCATACTCAGAATACATTCCCACACCTATGACCCAAAAATTTGTTGAAATGATTTTATTTTGGTATATAATTTTTTAAAAATTCAAAGTTTAACCTTGAAATTTGTCTCTTTGGGCATTCTGGGATCTAACTTATTTCAGGTCTCAGTGGGCATGAGGTCTCTTAACAGGAAGGAAATCAGAAGAATTGACATCCTCTTTCAATGTGACATCCTTAGAAGGAGTTATTACAAGGGTCTTCAAGCAAGGTTGATTGAGGTAAGTGTTGCTTCTGTTGGCAAGGGGTTCTTAGTGATATTTGGAGCTTAAAGTTTATCTCCAGCCTCCTGAAGATTCTCTCCATGGTGTTTAAAAGGCTAGGGTTTTCTGATCCATTTTAATAATCACAATTGATCCTGCATACTCATGATTATTAATGTTAGGTGCCGAAGCAGGTAAATTAGTCTGTCTTAGTAACTTAACAAACTACATATTTTTTTCCAACAACACACTTTTCATTGCATTATGAAGCTCTGCCATCTCAAAGAGTTTTTAAGTATTCACATGGATGTGAGAGAGAGTGAGCTGATGATCTCAGAGGAGATTTTAGGGGTCAGTCTCAGAAGTTGTATATATTAATTCAATCCACATTTTGTTGGTGAGGAAAAGTCATGTGGCCCCACGAAGATATGTGGGAGGTTGTTTCCCCAAGGAATTAAACAAAATTGGTGAACATCTAAGTAAGTCTTTGCCATTGTCTGCTTTTCTAGTCACCAAATGCAATATCAATTTCATGTTTCCTCCGGAATGTAGATCCTTTCAGCAAAGAGGATAAACAATAGTTACAAGTTAATTCAATTGTGTGCCTAATTAAAAGCCCAAGATCTCTGAATGATGAGCATTATTTCCTAGTGGGTACTGCTATTGCTCCTTTAGTTACCCTTGAACTGACTACCCCTACACACCCAATACCCAGTGTTAGAGCAGAAATGTAATAATTTAAGAAAACACCACTTTTAGGAAAATGAAAAAATAAGAGATACAAAGTAGTCAATGGTGCATAAAAATTTTAAGATTCTGCTGACCATTCAAAGACACCCATTGTATTATTTAAGGGTACTAATGCTTAGCTTCTCTAAATAACTCCTAAATTTCAGCAGCTTAACTAAATTAAAAGTTTTATCTATTTTTAAAACTCATGTTATAGTACAGTTCCTGGTAGAAAGCATTCTTGGATGAGTCTTCTTCAAGTGGCAGTTCAGAAATTTGTGTTTCATTCATCAAGTGACTCCAGAGTTTATTCTAACTAGAGGGAGAGAGAAGGAGAGGTAGTGGGAGAAGGAGAAGGGAAGAGGGAAGGGAGAGGGAGAGAAGGGAAGTGGGGAAAGGGGAAGAGGAGAAGGGAGAAAAGAGAAGAAGGAGAAGAAATTAGAATGTTAAAGAATGGATGACAGATCGAACAAAATGTTTTAGAAATCAGACCTGAACATTGAAGTGGGGTGCATTTTGTATACATTCCATTGACCAGAACTACAAAATGGACACACCTAGATGCAAGGGGGGCTAAGAATTGTAATATTTCTGCTTATACAGAAGGAAGAAGAAATGGTGTGCTGACTACAACATTATCTCTGTCACAGGCACTATTTTAATTCTTGGGAGTTTCATAGATTTCTAGCAAAAGTTCTAATTTTTACATGAGAAAAATGTCGGGTTTTGAATTTAATTGACAATGCAATATACAAGGCAGGGGATCAGACTATGTGTGTAATTTTTTGTGCAGCATCTCAAGGCTGCAAGAGATAAAAGAATCTAGAAGTATAGTCATATAACTTAATATGATCATTACTTGAGATGACAATATACTATTTTTCCCATAACAATTTATTTTTAAAGCTCTTTCATGCTCTCTCTGATTTCCTTTTCTTTGGATATATATCCAGTAGTGCAAATGCTGCATCATATGGTTTTTGAGAAACTTCAATACTGTTTTCCTTGATAGTTGTGTCAATTTACATTTCCACTGAAGTATATAAGAATTCTATTTTCTCTATATTCTTGGCAGCATCTGTTACTGCTTGCATGTATGTGATTTATTAGTGATGTTGAGCACTTTCGTATACTTGTGTGCCACTTGTATGTCTTCTTTTGAGAAATGTCTATTCAGACTTTTTGTCAATTTTAAAATCAGATTGTTCCTTCATCGTGTTGTTTAAGCATCTCATATAAATGACCACGAATAGCCAAAATAGCAAAAGAAACAAAGCAGGAAGTATCAAACGTCCAGACTTCAAACTTTACTATAAGGCTACAGTAATCAAAACAGCCTGGTATTAGTACAAGAACAGGCACATAGACCAATGGAAGAGGATGGAGACTCTGGAAGAAAAGCCTCAGGTTTTCAACCAACTCATCTTTGAAAAAGTCTCCAACAACAACCACTGGGGAGAGGAGAACCTATTCAGTAAATGGTGCTGGGAAAACTGGCTGATCACATGCAGAAGATTGAAACAGAACCCCTACCTATCACCATACACAAAAATTAACTCTAAATGGATCAAAGACCTAAACATAAAACCTCAAACTATGAGAATCTTAGAAAACTCAGGCAATACCCTTATTGAAATTGGGACTGGCAATCAATTCCTATTCAGAACCTTAAATACCCATACCTTAAGAAATAAGATAGACACACGGTATCTCATCAAACTAATGAGCTTCTGCAAAGCAAAAGAAATCATCAAGAGAGCAGGGAGACAGCCCACAGAATGGGAAAATATATTTGCCAACTGTATATCTGACAAAGGTCTAACATTTAGGATCTACAAGGGACTCAAATGCACCAAAAGGAAAAAAACACAGTCCCATTAAAAAGTGGGCAAAAGACATGAATAGACAGTTCTCAACAGAAGATATATGGGCAACCAACAGAAACATGAAAAAGTGCTCAGCCTCACTCATCATCAGAGAAATGCAAATCAAAACCACATTGAGATACCATCTAACCTAGTAAGAATGACTATCATTAATAAAACAAACAACAACAGATGCTGGCCAGGAATGCAAACTGCTGGTAGGAATGCAAACTAGTGCAACCTCTTTGGAAGACAGTGTGGCAGTTTCTGAAAGAATTAAAAATTGATCTTCCATATGACTCAGCAATTCCCCTATTGGGAATATACCTGGAAGAACTCAAATCATTCTACAAAAAAGATACCTGCACACGTATGTTTGTTGCAGCTCTATTCACAATAGCACAAACATGGAACCAACCATGCTGCTCATAGAAGCTGGACTGGATTAAAAAATGTGTTTCATATACACAATGAAATATTATGCAGTCATAAAGAAGGACAAACATATGGACTTTGCAGCAACTTGTATTGATTTAGATTTGATCATACTCAGTGATCTATCACAGAAGCAGAGAACAGAGTATCATATGTTCTCACTCATAAGCAGAACTTGAGCAATTATAATACTATAAGAAAGGGATTGGCAGTAGTGGGAAACTGTCAGGAGAGGGGGTGGGATTGACAGTTGAGGAAAATTGCTATGGGAGGGAGGGCAATATCGCATCAGCAAGGGTACCTGCATAATCAATGTTTGTATACCTAACCCTGAATTGTACCCCACATCTTTATAATAAGAAAGAATAAAAGAAATAAATAAAAATAAAAAGAGAAAATATCTATTCAGACTTTTTGTCCATTTTAAATCAGATTTTCCCCCCACTGAGTTGTTTAAGCACCTCATATATTCTGCTTTTAACCCCTTGCCAGACTGATAGATTGCAAATATTTTCTCCCAATTTGTAGGTTGTTTTTTCAATTTGGTGATTTTTTCCTATGTTATGCAAAACAATTTTAGCTTGCTGTGATTATAATAGTCTATTTTTGCCTCTGCTTTTGAGATCTTACACACACACACAAAATCTTTGCTCAGGGCAATCCCCTCGGGTCTCCTCCCATGGTGGGAGCTTTTCTGTCCTCTCAATAAATCCTACTTTCTAAAAAAAAAATAGAAAAAATTCTTTGCTCATACCAATGCCCTGAAACATTCCCCAAAGTTTTTTGTAATAATTTCATAGTTTCAGGTATTAGATTTAAGTTTTTAATTCATTTTGATATGATTTTGTGTGTTGAGAGAGAGGGATCTAGTTTTATTCCTTTGAATATGCTTATCCAGTTTATCCAGCACCATTCATTAGGGAGACTGTCCTTTATCCATTGTATGTCTTTGGAAACTTTATCAAAAATGAGTTGTTGGTAAATATGTTGATTTACTTCTAAGTTTGTTATTCTGTTCCTTTGGCTTATATGTCTGATTTTGTGCCAGAGTCATGTTGTTTTGTTTACTACAGCTTTGAAGTATATTTTGAGGTCGGGTAGTGTGATGCTCCCAACTTTATTCTTTTTGCTCAGGATTGCTTTGGATACTCTGGGTCTTTATTGGTTTTATATATATTTTAAGATTTTAATTTTCTATTTCTGTGAAGAATGTTGTTGGTATTTTGAAAGGTATTGCGTTTAGTTTGTAAATAACTCTGAGTAATATTGTCATTTTTACAATATTAATTTTTTATATCTATGAGCAGGGAATTTGTGTGTGTATGAGTGAGTGTCCTCTCTGATTTATTTCATCAGTGTTTTATAGTTTTCTTTGTATAGGTTTTTTACATCTTTGTTTAAGTTGTTTCCTAGGTATATTCTATTGTTTGTAGCTATTGCAAATAGGGCTGGTTTCTTGATTTCTTTTAAAAATTATTCACTGTTGACAAGAATAAATGCCACTGAATTTTGTATGTTGATTTTATATCCTGTAACATTACTGATTTTTTACATGAGTTATAATAGGTTTGTAAAGGAATCTTTAAATTTTTAAAAATATAGTAGTATGTCATCTGTGTACAAGGCAAATTTGACTTCTTCTTTATCTATTTGAATGTCCATTTTTAAAAAAATCCTGCTTGATTGCTCTGGCCAGGACTTCCAATATTAGGTTGAATAAAATTAGTGAATGTGGGCATCCTTGTTTTGTTCCAGATATTAGAGGAAAACTTTTCACTATTTCCCCATTCAGTATGTTTATCATATATATGGCCTTTATTATTTTAAGATATGTTTTTCCTGGCTTGTTGAAAGTTTTTATTATAAATAGTTGTTAAATTTAATGGATTTTTAAAGTGTCTATTGAAATGATAATATGTGTTTTGGTTTCTGTTCTGTTAATATAGTGTGTCATGTTTATTGATGTGTGTGTATTGAATTGTTTTTACATCCCCGGGAGAAATCCTACTTGATGGTGGTGAATGATCAATTTAATATATGGTCGAACTTAGTTAGCTAGCATTTTGTTGAGGAATTTTGCATTTATGTTTATCTGGGATATTGGCCTGTAGCTTTCTTTTCGTGTGTGTCCTTGTCTGGACTTTGTCTGGTTCTGGTATCAAAATGATGCTGATCTTGTAGAATTATTTTGGAAGTATTTTTCTCTCTTAAATTTCTTTGAAATGTTTGAGTAGAATTGATAGAGTTATTTTTTTAATGTTTATTAGAATTCAGGAGGGAAGCCATACAGTTCTGGGCTTTTTGTGATCAGAAACCTTACATTAAGGCTTCAATCTCATGACTTGTTATTGGATTGTTGAGATTTTCTATTTCTTTATGGTTCACTCTTGGTAGGCTGTATGTGTCCAGAAATTTATTTATTCTAGATTTGCTAATTTGTTGACATATAGTTGTTATTAATAGTCTCTATTTATTCTTTGTATTTCTATGATTCCAGTGGTTATGTCTTCTTTTTCATTTATTACATTATTTATTTGCATCTTCTCTCTTTTTTGCTTAGTCTAACCTAAAGTTTGTTCATTTTTGTTTCTCGTGTTGAAAAACAGCGTTTTGTTCTGATCTTTTGTATTGTTTTTGCAGTCTCAATTTCATTTGTTTCTCCTGTGATATATATTATTTTTTTCTTCTACTAATTTTGTTTCTTTCCTTGCTTTTCTAGTTTTTTGTATCATTATGTTACTTATGGGAAGGCTTTCAATTTTTTGATGTAAGTGTTTATTGCTATAACTTTTTCTCTTAGTACCGCTTTTGCTGAATCCATAGATTTTGGTATTTTTTATTTTTATTTGTTTCAATAAATTTTTAAATTTATTCCTTAATTTCTTCATTGACCATTCAATATCATGTCAGTTACTTTCCATATGTTTGCATAGTTTGTGAGATTCTGCTTGTTATTGATTTCTTGTTTTATTCTATTGTGGTCAGAAAAGATACTTGATATGATTTCTCATTTTAAAAATTTTGTTTAGATTTGTTTAGTCACCTAAAATATGGTCAATTCCAAAGAATATTCTATGTTCTGTTAAAAAATATACATACTGTAGCAGTCAGGTGAAATATTTTAAAATGTGAGTTAGACCTATTTAGTTAAAAGTGTAGTTTAACTTCAATGTTTCATTGTTGATTTTCTTTCTAAAAGATCTGTCCATTATTAGAAATTGTGGTGTTGAAGTGACCTACTATTATTCTGTTGCAATCTACCTCTTCCTTTAAATCTAATAATGTTTGCTTTTTATACTTAAGAACTACGGCGTTGGGTGCATAAGTATTTATAGTTACTATACCCTCTTTCTTAATTGACTCCATCATCATTATATAATGACCTGCTTTGCCTAGTTTTACAGTCTTTTGACTTTTAATCTGTTTCATCTATATATAGATACTCCTGTTTTTTCTTTATGTTTGTTGTTTTGTTTTGTTTTTTTGGTTTCCATTTACATGGACTATCTTATTCACTTTTACTCTATGTGTGTGTGTCTTTAAAAATAAAGTGTGTTACTTGTAGGCAGTATGTAGTTGAGTCAGGTTTCTTTATCCCTTCAGGCACTCTATTGTTTTTAATTGGAGAATAGAGCCAATTTACACTCTATGTTATTATTGATAAGTAACAACTTACGACTGCTATTTTGTTGCTTGTGCATTGGTTGTTTTTTTCACTCCCCTCTTTTCTTTCTTTTTAGCAGTTATTCATTGGGTTAAGTGATTTTTCTCTGGTAATATGTTTTAATTCATTACTGTTTTGTGCACATATTATAGAATTTGTCTTTGTGAATACCATGAAGCTTACAAAAAATCTTATAGATGTTAGTTACTTTAAATAAATAAATAAAAACTTATCTTAAATTGCAAAGCAAATACAAATAAACAAATACAAAACTAAAAATATCCTCTAAATTTAACTCCATCCCCCCAAACTTTGACTTTTAATTGTCTCAATTTGCATATTTTTATGTTATGTATCTCTTATCAGGTTGCTATAGCCATTATTGTTTTTGATAGATTTGTTCTTTAGGTTTCATATTAGAGTTACAAGTACACTGCACAGCACAATTATAGTATTGAGTACTCTGGGGTTGTCTTTTTACTTAATTTTTCCAGTAGCTTTTATACTTCCAAGTTTTTTTTTTTCCCAAATTAGTTGTTTTCTTGTTGTCTTTCAGACTGATGAACTCCTTTTTGGCATTTCTTGTACAATGACTCTGATGGTGAACTGTTAGAAGTAATAAAATCAATAAAGTTTCAGGATACAAACTTAACATTGGCAACCATTTGTGTTTCTATATATTAACAACTAACTAGAAATTAAGAAAACAGTCTGTTTTCCAGTAGCATCAAAGAGAATAAAATACTTAAGAACAAATGAAATAAGGATACCTGATCTCAAACAAGGCAATGTGGGGACCAAAGGTAGGCCCAAACTTTACCTGTATGATGACTACTTGTATACCTAATCCTGAGTTGTGCCCCACATCTTTAAATAAAGTGAATTTTAAAAAAAGAATAGATGAAACCAAAAACATTAAATATCTGTAGACTGCAAACTACAAAACATAGGTGTAAGAAATCTAAGAAGACACAGATAAATGGAAAGATTTTTCATGTCCATAGATAATATTGTTAGAATGTTCATTCTACCCAATGTGATCTACAGATTTAATGCAATCCCTGTCAAAATTCCAATGGCATTTTCATAAAAAATAGAAAAAAATCATATTAAAATTTATATGGAACCCAAAAATATTACAAATAGCAAAAGCAATTATAAGAAAAAAACCCTGAAAATATCATGCTTCCTGATTTCAAATTGAATTGCAAAACTGCAGTAATAAAAACAGTTTGATACTGGCATATAAACAGTCTGATGGAAGAGAATACAGCCCAGAAATGAACCCGTGAATATACAGTCAAATGACTTTCATCAATAGTCTCTGATAATCCTTTGTATTTGTGTGGTTTCAATTGTAATGATTCTTTTTTCACTTCTGATTTTATTTATTTGGTTTTTTTCCTCATTTTTATTGGTTGGAAAACTTCATTTTGTAATATGAGGATATCCACTTGTCTAAACACAATTTGTTAAAAATTATAAAAAGACTATTTATCCCCATCAATTTTTTTGGGAACCTTGTAAAAACAAATCAATTGATTCTAAATTTAAAGTTTATTTTCTGGACTCTTAATTCTATAACATTGATCTATGTGTCTGTATATATATATGGGGCAGTTCTACACTGTTCTGATTACTACAGCTTTGTAGTAACTTATGAAGTATGAAAGTTTGAGTTCTTTAATTTTTCTCTTCTTTTTCAAGATTGTTTTAGTCATTCTGGGTCCATTCAATTCCATATGAGTTTTTACATCACCTTGTAATTTTTTCACAAAGTAATTTGGGATTTTGATAAGAACTTATTTAATCTAGACATCAGTTGGTAGTGTATCACCATCATTCCATTAATTTAAAAAAATGTCTTTCCATTAATTTAGGTTATCTTTAATTTTCTTCTAAAATGTTTTGTGGTTTTCAGTATACAAGTGTTGTACCTCTTAGGTTAAATTTGTTTCTAGTTATTTCTTTCTGGTGCTTTTGTAAATGAAATTGTTTTCTTAATTTCTTTTTCAGGATATTTATTACTAATGTATAGGAATACAATCTAATTGTGTATAGTAATCTTATATTCTGCAGCCTTACTTAACTCATTTGTTAGCTTTGATATATTTTTAGTGGACTATTTAGTGCTTTTTAATGAAAGATTATGTCATCTGCAAATAGACATTATTTTGCTTCTTGCTTTTCAATCTAGATACTTTTATTTCTCTTTGTTGCCTAATTTTTCTACCTAGAACTTTTAGTGTAAGGTGGAATAGATGTGGTGAGAGAAGACATCTTTGTTTTGTCTCTAATTTTAAGGAGGAAAAATTTAGACTATTAGAAGCATTAGGCATTTTTTTTAACGAAAGAACAGTTTATTTAGAAATAAATTAGAGAGAGAAAGAGAAGGAAAAGAGAGGATTCACGTACCCAAGGTGGGGGAGGGAGACCAAAGCCAGGAAGCATGGCGACAGCCATGTTCAAAGAGCACATGGCCATGCCAGACTCTAGCAAGGCAATGGCTCCTGGTTGCTTGTAGTTGAGTCCTTTTAACCATTCCCCTTGATGGGGGAAGATCATTAGGGTGATTGGGTGGTGGTCTGCTTCCACATCATCACAAAGGGGCAGGCAAGCACAGGTACTGATGATGTCAGATGATGGACAGCAGGCTGATGGGTGAGTTAGTCACATGATTGCTGCCATGGTGGGGCTAATCTGTGTCACACAGTTCACAGAGGGCTGATTAGGTTAACCTGAGGGGGATTTCCTGTAAGAGACTTGTTAGACATTTGCAATTCACAAATTCCTTGATCAAAGGTGGGGTGGTCATTTTGGCTGTGCTGATCTTATATCTGAAGGAGATTTGCCTAGGGGGGATGGGATAGGCTGCTCTTTGTCCTACAGTAGAATGTCTGAATACTTGCTAATCACTACACTGATGCAAAAAGACTAAGAATAAGCTAAGTTTCTTCTAGGTTTCTATAGGTACCTTTCATTCCCCACTCCTGCTCTTCAAAATATTCTTATGATCCTGGGAAATGGGACAAAGATCATTCTTCTGTATCTATTTCCTGCTGAGATGGGGCTGTAGCGATGTCTCTACCTATTTATTTCTAAGGGCATGAACAGGAAATGGCAGGACCTTAAGCAAATGCTATTTGGATCTAATAAAACATCAAGCGAGAGCATAGGCAAAAATTATTAAGCAAACGATGATGAAAAAAGTTACTGTCCCAAAAAATAATGTTGGAAAAGTGAAAGTTCTGTTAATCGTATGTATTCATTAACATAAGTTGAAATATTCCTTTGTAAATTATCTATAGTTGTACTTTAACAAGGAAATATAGCCACTTTGACAAAGTCTAAAGAAAGAAAAATTGAAAACATTAGAGACATATAGTTAGGTTGTAGCTTAAATTGAGAATTCAAAACAAGTAAACATTGGCAAGACAAAGCAGCTTCTTTTGTTTTTATAATAGGTCTGATATACTTTTACAACAATTGATCCACTAGAGGGTGAAGCCCAGGTTATTTTGCCATTCATCCTATGTTGGATAGTAATCCTTGTGCCTGGAAGGAGATTTTAAAGTTCGTTAGCAATTTGGCAGTTCTGTTAGTGAAATTAATTTACCTGGCCTTCAGGCAATTCAGAAGTAGGTGGGGTAGGTGGGGTTCCTGGAGCTTGCTTCTTATCTCACCCTAGAAAGACTGAATCAAGAACTTGAAGAGTTTAAGTACCGAAGTTTCTAAAAGCATGTTATAGCACAAAATCACAGTAGTTATTGTAAAAGTTGCTTATTTAGCCAAAATGATAGTCCAAAGATTTTGAAAAGACAAAAACCTTACTCTTTTGTAGCAAAGGCAGTGGGGGAGGGCTAATTGAATTTTGTCTCTTTCTTCCCCCCCTGTTGTTTAAAGAAGAAATTTCTTTTGGAGATTATTAATTAAGAAGCTCATGTTCTGGCCTTCAAGTAGAATGTTGGTCTAGCATTAGTATACTTGATATCAATGGCAAATTTATGGAAGCTTTTTTGTAGCCTTGAATGTTTACAGAATTTTTTTCACTTTTTTTCACTAACTTTCACCAACCATGTTCGACATACTTATACCATTTTTTGACATGCTCGATTCTTTCCTATACAATTATTTCTCTTTTCTTTGTCCTTTTTTACCAAAAACATACTTCATACTAACAACCTTTTTTACACTTTTCCTAACCTCAGAGCTCTAACCAAAGTAATAAGTTTATATGCAGTGGAAGGGCTTAGATAGGATCCAACATAGAACTATTAGGGGAATTGAAAGCTAAACAAAAGGTACCCAAAGAGCACGCGGTGATGGCTCAGGGTAAAGAATAATATGAGTTCCAGTTTTTGTCATAATGTTCCTTCCCAATAATGGAACTGGAAATGTTGGCATAACAAGGAAGGAGTGTTGAAATATTTTATCACCCAGAACACATGGAAGTAATGGCGTAGTGAGGGGCCTGGATATAATGCCCTGCACCCCCACAACTGAAAAGGGTGAAGGAAGGAGTGGACCAGGAAATTCAAGTACAGCTGAGCATATAGCCCCCGTACCAATAACGAATGATATAACTCTGCCAGCTACTGATATTTCCACCATAGGTTTGGTTGGTATAATAGTTTATTCCAAAGACATTGGGGCTACCAAGACAGACAAGTCAGTCCAACTGGAGCAAGCCCAAGAGATCCCCTTCTGAGATCATGTGAGATGCCTGGTGTCCCTTATTTGCAGCAAGTCTCTGGGCCATGTGCTCTCCTCCATCTGGGCGAATGAGGCAATCATGAGCCCAATGTCCATGCTGTTTGCATTTAAGGCAGGGTTTTGCCATTGGTGGGGCTTGACAGTCTTTGGCATATGACCATTTTGACAGCATCAGAAACAAACCTGGGAAGGGGTGGTGTACCCCTTCTGTGATTGACCGTCTGGGGTGGAAGATTATCAGTGGTGGCTCTTTTTGCTAAAGCGGCAGATAAAAGCTGAAATGCTTCCCACTTATGTTTGCCCCTGTTTCCTTTTGCATGCTCTTGGCCATTCATTTGGATGTCTTTATGGGTCTTCTATAAGGCCCAGAAACATCCATGATACCCATCCCAACTGTCCTTTTACTATAATACTGCTTTGCAGCCCCGGTACCGGCTCTGGCCCACCTTGCCCCAACTGACTTTTTCATCTGGTGGACAAGTATGGGGAAATTCTGAGGAATAACAAAACCTGGCCAAAAAGTAGCTCCCTAGCTCCCGACACCCTTTTGTAGCTTGATTTGTACTTAAAGAAAAATGACAAATACCTTAAAATCCCATATAGTCAGACTTTTTATGCATTAGCTCGCCACCCAGTTGTCTGTTCTTCTTGCCGCATTTCTGTGTGGGCTCCCCAGACCCCATTGCCCATAGGCTCACCAATATTACAACTCCAATTCCTGATTTCCAACTATCAACTCAAAGTCTACCCAGCTGGTTTAACTTCTCTAGTCTCTCTTATAGTCTGCTTTTGCTATTCCATTCTTCATCAGTTTCTCTTCCTTCTCGCCCTCCACCTTTATCTGCAAAGGAAGGACTGGCATCTACTGCTGTAGTGCCTAACCCTGACCTTGAGTCTTTCTCTTTTACCTTTGGAGAAGGGGCCAGTGCCAAAGGCCACAGCACCTTACCCGAGCTTCCAGTCTTTCTCTTTTGTCTTTGGAGGAGGGGTTGGCGTCTTCAGCCAGATTCCTAACTCTGGCCTCCAGCCTTTCTCTTTTGTCTTTGGAGGAGGGGCTGGTGCCAAAGGCCACAGTGCCTGACCCAACCTCCAGCCTTCTCACCCCCCTCCCCTCACTGCTTGATAACCCCCTGGTGGCAACCCTACTAGCTGCAACAAGTTGCCACCCCCACGTGCACTTGGAAAGCCCATTCAAGTTTCCACATGGCTTAATAGGTATCTTCCCAAAGGGTGGCCGGGACAAAAGGATGTCAAAAATTCTTCTTTGTTGTTTTCTTATGATAAATTTCTCTCA
This sequence comes from Carlito syrichta, assembly GCF_000164805.1. NCBI lineage: Eukaryota > Metazoa > Chordata > Mammalia > Primates > Tarsiidae > Carlito > Carlito syrichta. The sequence goes on from NW_007253021.1 coordinate 26,906, forward strand.
AGTTATATCTAAACTGGGACTATATCAACCTTATTCCCAGACGAAAGTAAAGGGATCATGTAAATGAATCCTATTAGCTAACTACAAAAAAGGTGCTAATAAACAGGCAAACTAGGACAAAATAAAAGAGGTTTTTCAAAGACCAGATGAAAATCCAGCAATGTTTCTAAGTCACCTCTCTGAGACATTGCAGCAGTTTACTAATATTGTTTTAAAATCTGTGGAGGGACAAACTCTTTTGGCTATGTATTTTATCTCCCAGTCAACACCGGACATTAGGCACAAATTCCAAAAAATTAGAAAAGGGCCTACAAACCCCTCAACTATAACTATTGGACACGGCCTTTAAAGTCTTTAACAACTGGGAGGAGGAAAGCATGCAGGACCGCAAACATAAGGCATAATGTTAACCATAGGTTTTGGAAAGATGTCCTTTTTCAGATTAATGCAATTTCTTTTTCTAGTTGATTGAGCGTTTTTATCATTAAAAGACGTTAGATTTTTGTCAAATATTTTTATATCTATTGAGATAATGATGTGTTTATCATTCTTTATTAATTAATATTGCATATTACATTGATTGAGTTGCAGATATTGTCAATTTTGTATTCTTGAAATAAATCTCATTTGGGCATACATTTTTATGTATTGATGCATTCAAGTTGCTATTATATTATCATGGAGAAAAAGGTGCTAATATTTTTCTCTTTCTTGAAAGAACTACTGAATAACTGACTTTTAGTTAAGGAAATTTTAGTAACAGGGTGAGAAAAATTGAAGAGTTCCTGATAAGATGACATTTAGAATAATAAGTAGAATTCTAACTTAGTATACCTTTACCACATAGGTGATTGATGCTCATGAGAGACAGACGGGGCTACTGTAATCTAGATCACCAAGTAGCCTTGTTGTTAAAACCAACAGTGACTTTGCAATTCTTATTTTTTATTATTTCTAAAAATGCTGATTATACACTATTTTTGGAAATATTGTGTATCTATAATACCTCTTTTGGATATTCTTTATTATTTTTCTTTGTGGGCTACTCTCCCTTGGTCATTCCTTGAATTTTAATATTTCTTAGGTGTTTGTCTTTGTATCTCTTTTCAGATAATAAACACTTTCTGGGAGATGTTATCCACTCACGTTGCTTGAATTATTGATACAATGCATATTACTGAATCTATATTCTATCTCTTATCTCTCCCTTGAATCATTCCAATGTGTTTTTGAGGGATATTGCACAGGCATCACAAATTAATATTTCATTGTTTTTTTCTGAACTTTAAACTGCTTCCACCTTTTGGTTTCACTAACACCACAGTAAATTACTTCACTATTTACTCAGTTGCTCAAATTAATATGTCAATTATCATTTTGTTTAGTACTTCCATCCCAAATATATTGAGACTGCTTTTTAAATACTTCTCCTATCTGTCCATTTCTCCCCTCACTGGCATTATTCTCATTAAAGCCACACATAAAGTTTATTTCATTACTAAAATAAATTATAAATGGTTTTTCTGAACAATTCGATCTCCATGTCACCCAAGGAGATTTTTCTTTGGTACAAATTAGATTGTGACACTTTCCTGCTTAAAACCATTCTTTAACTTGTAGTTGCTCTTAGGAAAAAGTCTAAATGTTATCTTTATAAAGCTTTCAGATTCCTGAAATACTTTATCCACCTTATGTTACTATTTGCACTATCACCATTCATTCTGCACAATATATGCTCCAGAAATTTTGTTAAATGAGTGAACCAAATTTTAGTCTTAATTTCAATAATTTTAACAATGAATAGGAAAAGAATTAAACGGAACATTAAGAAGCCTTGAACAATTCACTTATTCTGTTTAACAGTAAAATGGACACAATACTACCTAATCTATTTTTCATATAGGTTTTGTGTGAGACATATTAAGACATATTCGTACTTAAAAAAATTCAAGCTGTCTACAAATGTTATGCATTTAGCTATATTTAGTAGTACTACTAATAGGATGGTAACAATAAAAACATATTAGTATAAAACCTTACTGTTTTAGAAAGTAATCTGAATTTGTTATTAAAAATTTTAAGACTGAGATCCAGTTCTTCAGCTTACAACTATGTGGTCATAAGGAATGAATTTTTCTGAACTTTTCATACTTGTAAAATGAGGATAATAAAAATTCTCAAGTAATTTTAGAAGTATTGTTAGGAAGATTAAATGATTTACATATCAAGTTATTTTATAACCCATAAAGATCTATATAATTTTAATTTTATTTAGGTTAATTTAATTATAAAACCATATACAAAGATTTTTTTATTATCTAGTTGCAGAGATTATGTATGTGATCCCTCTTTTTCATTTTTCTTATTTTTCATTACATGACTCTTAGGCTGACAGCATCATTAATTAATGAAGTTTATTGAATACCTACTTGTTGTAGACTTTGTGCTATCCACTGAGGATATCTACTGAATCCTTATGGGATGTATAGCAGTCAATTAATTTATAAAGTCATTCAGAGAAAATAAAATATTATTTTCCTGAATGTAGGAGATCAGTAAGAAAGGCTTAGGACAAAATACAAATGATCATAAAATTATAATTTTCTAAAAAGTATCAAGTACAAAATATTAATGTTCACACATGAGGACACCTTGTACAGATAGTTCATCATAATTACCATTCACCAGACATTTTGGCTGGGTTTCTGATTTTAGTAAAAGGGGAAAAGTTTCCATATCAATGATAGAAGGCTTCCGGCAAGCTTTAGTATTGAGATTCCTTTAAGTACATGACTTTTGATTCTCTCTCCCTGTTTGTTTCATAGCTTCTTGATCAATTGATGTCTATTGAGGATAATGTATGGTATTATTGGGACATATTTGATTTGAGGATAAAAATGTTTTAATCAGTAAATGTTCCACAAGGTCAGTTCTACTTTTGATGATGTGAAAATAATTGTGTTTATTCACTGATTTTGGAGAAATAAAGCCCCCTTTATTTCTATACTATTGGGACAGTCTGACCAACTTCACAAGACAACTTATGCTTTTGTTAAGGGATTCAGAGCTAATTGGAACAGGGAACATCTTGCAAGCTCACACTGATGTTTATGTTACTAAACTTTTAGCCAAACATTTTCATATAAATACTATATTTTCTCAAGCTAAGATATAGTGTTAAATTTAATGGGAACATTTGGGAAAGAAATAACAAAATACAGGCTACTTAAGAAAATGGTAATAATCAATTTCAATAAACATTCTGATTATAGAAAAGATTAAAATGTCAAAAATACTGCATATGGATATAAAGAAGATGCAATACATACATATGAATCTTATTATCTAGTGAAAAATATTTGTATTGATTCACAATAAACCACCCCAAAACTTGGTATCATATAAGAATAAATATTTATTTGTCCACAATTTTGTGGTTTGGCAATTTGGGCTGAGATCACCATTGACATCTCTTCTGTGTTATACTAGGCATCAAATGAACTCACTTGTGCATTTGGACCTTTGCTAAGATAGATGGAATGACTTGGCTGACTGAAGCCTTATTCCACATGCTTTATCCAGCTCTAGCAGGCTAGCTCTGGCTTTTTCACATGCTGGCAGAAGATTTCCAAGCAGCAAGAGAGGATAAGGTTTACTATGCAAATACATTATAAAGGCTCTATGTGCATCACATTTGCAATTGTCTTATTGTGTACAAGTCATATGGTGAGTTTAGAGTCAAGGTGGGAAAGGACTGTAAAAGAACACACAAACAGGGAGGTGTGATTCATTAAGAGCTATTACTGAAATAATTTACATGCAAAGCATTCTTTAATATAACCCACTCATTTCATTCCTTTTTAATTCTTTGTAATTGATGACAACATATAATGCAACTGTGAAACATTTTTATAATTGGCAAGTATGCATTATTGTCAACAAATGTTATGCAAATTGTCACTATTATATTTATACTTGTATGTTTTACATTCATTAATTCACTTTATTCACGTTTATTGAGTATCTAATATGTACAAAGTACTGTGTTACAAGTTCATAGGGTTTTCTAGAATAGCCTAATTACAAATATTTTATCTTCTCATTGGATCTTACCTTATTTCTTATGTGCATATTACTGCCAAATATGAATATTTTCAGTGAATTATCTTGTTGAGATAAGATCATATAAATACATTTGGGTCTTATGTAAAGCAAATGTAAATTATATCACTGTTCTATGTAAATTTCTTTTTCTATGGCCACTAAGTCTCCAGAACTTGATTGACCTTCAATCTCATTCTTCTCCTCAAGAGTTTAGCTATTCTTAGTGATTCTAATTTCCTCAGAGCAGCAGGGAAGATACTTGACTTTCCAGTGGGAAACTTTTGGATAATATCTTTTGCAAACCTTTTTTTTATGATAAATGTAATCTTTCTCCTCTATTATTTATGTTATAATTTTCATAAAAATTGTGGCCAATTTATGATAGAAAAATTTGCAGGGCTTTCAAATAATTTATTTTTAATTTCAGCATATGTGAAAAAATGATTCATCTTTACGTAAACTGTTCAGAAAGGCCTTCCCTGAAAACTTTACCTAATGAGCACCCGCCCATTTTTTTATCACAGCTAGATTTTCTGCTTTGTAGCAATTTTTACATATATATCTTTATTGTCTGTTTTTTTCTGGTTAGAATATTAGCAGCATGATAACAGAGACTACTTTTTTTTCTCTGCAGTATTGAGAACACTTAGCTCAGGGGCTGGTACATAATAAGCACTTTGGTGAACAAATGATTGAATGAATGAATTTAATGAAGGAAATAAAGATAGATTGAGGAATAGATAGGTGAATGAACCAAAGGGTTTTAATTGACATTAAGTTCAATAAGAAACAGTAATGTAATGTGGTTGTCAAAACACTAAGAGGACTATCATAGAGTAGAAGAATTAAATGACTTATGACACATTTCAAGTGTTGGAAGTAGGAATAATAAGTGAGGTACAAAGAAATATTAACTCAAGAATAAATTTTCTTTGGAAACAACTTTTACAGCCAATGTCAGCTTGCTGTTGAGAGCTACCTGTCTTTAAACATTTTCAAGTAAGAAGTTTTAAATGGTACTCAAGCATCATCTAGTTAACTGGATTAGATAACATACCTCTTAAAGATGATTTTATAATTTTAATGCTCTCTGCTTTAAAAGTCTTTTCTGGTAAAAAACATTTAACGCAATTTTATGCATTTAGTATATTTGACATCTAGGGAAATTAAAACATTGTATAATAAGATAAATGTTATGCCATAATTTATGTTTCTTAATTTCCCATTTTTTTTTTGAGTTGGAGTCTCACTCTGTCACCCAGACTGGAGTGCAGTGGCTGCTCCCGGCCACCGCAGCCTCGACTTGCTGGGCTCCGGTGATCCTTCCGCCTCAGCCTTCCAAGTAGCTGGAACTACAGGCGTGTGCTACCACACCCAGATAATTTTTGATTTATTGTAGAGATGAGGTCTCACTGCCCAGGTGGGTCTCGAGCCCATGGGCTCAGGCAATCCATTCACCTCAGCCTCCCAAGGTGTGGTTTTACAGGCTGAGCCACCGAGCCCTGTTCCATTTTTGTTTTCTTAAAGCAGTCACTTATCTTAATTAACCTGGTCTTTTTTCCTTTGCTACTTCCTGTAGTCAAAGGTGAATGGAAAATACATGGGTTTTGTTATACTCTATCTTGTGTCTCACTTGAATTTATATTTCGATCTTTAAACTGCAAAGGATAAAATCATGGTATCTTAGGTCTTGCTAATCTCACACTCTTTTTCATGATATTTTCATGCCAAAATAAAAAAACCATCCACAGGTCTTAAACTTGGTAGAAAGATCTAAATAAGGTCTACCTCTACTCAAGTGATTAAAATGAGAAAAGAAAAGACATCACAACTAATACTACAGAAATACAAAGGATCATTGGAGACAATCAACAGTTCCACATCAACAAATTGTATAATCTAGAATAAATGGATAAATTCCTAGAAATGTATAACTGATCAACACTAAAATCATGAAGAAATAGAAAATCTGAACAGACCAATAATAAGAAGATTAAATCAGTAATTTAAAATCTCTCAACAAAGAAAATCTCAGAACAAGATGGCATCACTGGTGACTTCTACAAAATATTTAAAGAAGAGTTAACACCAGTCTTTCTCATGTTCTTCCAGGAAATTGAAGAGGAGGGAACACCTCTAGGCTCATTTAACTAGGCCAGCATAATCCTGCTATCAATGGCACAGAAGGACACTACAAGAAAAGAAAATTAGAGAGCAACAACCCTGGTGAATATAGATGCAAAAATCTTCAACAAAATACTGGTAAATCAAATTCAACAGTACATTTAAGTGATGGTGCATTGTGATCAAGTGGGATTTATCATAGGGATGCAAAAATGATTTAAAAAACACAAATCATTAAAGGTGATATATTACCTTAATAGAATGAAAGATGAAATATATGACCATCTCAATAGATTAACAAAAAGCATTTGACAAAATTTAATTCATGATAAAAAGCTCTCAACAAATTAGATGCAGAAAGAATGTATATTTTTACTCATAAGTGGGTCCTAAACATTTATCATAATACTACGTGAAAAGGATTGGCAGTAGCAGGACACTGTCAGAGGAGGGAGGAAAGGGGGCACATAACATCAATAGGGGTATCTCATCCCAAACCAGGTGAAGTGAGATCTAAAGGGAGGCCCAAACTTCACCCGAACGATGACCACTTATGTACCTAATCCTGAATTGCACCCCACATCTTTAAAATATGAAAAAAATTAAAAATAAATGAATAAATATAATGTACTTCAATGCAAGAAAGGCCATATGTGACAAGCATAGCTAATATCATCATACTCAATGATGAAAAACAGAACATTTTTGCTGTAAGAGCAGAAACAGGATAAGGATGCACACCCCATCCACCTCTATTCAATATAGTACTGGAAATCCTAGCCAGAGAAACTAGGCAAGAAAAAAATAAATAAAATTTATAAATCGGAACAAAAAATAAGTAAAATTGTCTATATTTACAGATTACAGGATCATGTATATAGAAAACTCTAAAGACTCCACCAAAACAGTTAGAATGAAAATATGAATTTAGTAAAGTTGAAAGATACAAAATCAGCATACAAAAAACAGCTGCATTTCTATACACTGATAATAAATTATTTGAAAAAGAAATTAGGAAACAAATCCCATTCACACTAGCATCAAAACTAATAAAATCATATGAATACATTTAACCAAGGAAGCAAAGATTTGTTCATTGAAAACTATAAGACATCAATGAAAGAAATTGAAAGCACAAGTAAATGGAAATATTTCTTGTATTAATAGATGAGAAGAATTAATATTGATAACCATCCGTACAACCCAAAATGATATACAGATTCATTGCAATATCTATGAAAATTCCAATACCATTTTTCACAGAATAGAAAACACGCAAATAAAATTTGTATGGAACCACAAAAGACCTTCAATTGTTTTTTATTTTATTTTTTTACTTCAGTATTTATTTTTCCCAAAGAAATCCATGTAAAGAGAAAGAGAGAAAAGGGATGGGTGGTGGGAGTGGGGGAGAGAAAGAAGATCCTTAATCGTCAAAGGGACCTTGAGCAAGAAGAACAAAGTTGGAATCATTGAACTTTCTGATTTAAAATTACATTGTAAAGCTATAGCAATTGTGGTTCACCCCTGTAATCTCAGCAATTTGGGAGGCAAAGGCGAGAGGATTGTCTGAGTCCAGCGGTTCGAGATCAGCCTGGGCAACTCAGCAAGACCTCGTCTCTACAATAAATCAAAAAATTAACTAGGCATGGTGGCGTGTTCCTGTGGTTCCAGTTACTTGGAAGGCTGAAGTGGAAGGATCACCTGAGCCCAGTGGGTACAGGCTGTGATGGCCATGAGTGTGCCACTGCACTCCAGCCTAGGCAACAGAGTGAGACTCCTACTTAAAAAACAAAACAAACCAAGCAGACAAAAAAAAAACTGTATGTTGCTGGCATAAAAACAGAGTCATAGACCAATGTAACAGACTAGAAAGCCCAGAAGCAAATCCACACATACATGGTCATCTAATCTTCAACAAAAGTGCCAAGAATACACAATGGGAAAAGGATAGTCTCCTTAATAAATTTTACTGCAGTATTTGTACTATGCACATTCAAAAAATTAAAATTGGATTCTTATTTTACATCGTTCACAAAAATCAACTCAAAGTGGATTAAAGACTGAAACATAAGACCTGAAGCCCTAAAAATCTTAGAAGATAATAGGGGAGCCGGGGTCAGCCTGTAATCCCACACATTGGGAGGTTGAGGTGAGTGAATTGCCTGAGCCTGTGGGTTCGAGACCGGCCTGGGCAACTTGGTGAGACCTCATCTCCACAATAAATCAAAAAATTAGCCGGGCGTGTTTGTGCATGCCTGTAGTTCCAGCTACTTGGAAGGCTGAGGTGGAAGGATTGCTGGAGCCCAGCAGGTCGAGGCTGCGGTGGCTGGGAGTGGCCACTGCGTTCCAGTCTGGGTGACAGAGTGAGACTCCAACTAAAAAAAAAAAAGAAGAAGATAACAGGGAAAAACTCTGACTATGGTTTTGGCAGTAATTTTTTTTTGAAAGTGACACTAAAACACAAGCCAAAAAAAGAAAAACCAAAAATAAACAAGTAGGACTACATTAAACTAAAAAGTTTCTTCACAACATAGGAAACCAGATGAAAAGATAGTCATATAATTGAATAAAATATTTGGAAACCATTTTTGGACAAAGGGTTAATATCCAAAATATGTAAGGAACTCATACAATTCAATAACAAAAAAATAACTTGATTAAAAAATGGGCTAAGGCCCTAAATAATTTACTTCCAAAGAAGACATGCATATGACCAACAGTTACACGTTGACTTTTGAACAACATGGGTTGAAACTGTACTGATCCACTCATATGTAGAGTTTGTTCAATAAATATATTAAAATATTTGTTGGAGATTTGCAACAATTTTTTTAAAAAGTTGCAGGTAAACCACATAGCCTAGAAATATGAAAAAAATAAGAAAATATTAGGCATGTCATTAATGCATAAAATGTATATAGATACTAGTTTATTATCATTTGCTATCATGAAATATACACAAATTTATTATAAAAAGTTGAAATTTATTAAAAGTTACACAAATGCTTACAGACAGTACATGACACCATTCACAGTTGAGAGAAATATAAACAAATAAAGATGCAGTATTAGATCATAACTTATAAAATGATTAGAGTACATAATTTTGTAATTACCTTCTGTTGTTAATGCAGTGACCTCAAGTGTTATATCTGGTTAAATTGCCATGTGATGAATGTGATGCTTAAATTTCCATGTGATGCATGATCAGCTCTCATCTCCAATAAGTTGCTTATTACATAGTAAATATATTTTCTCTTCTTTATAATTTTTAAATAATATTTTCTTTTCTATAGCTTACTTTATTTTAAGAGTATAGTATATAACACATATAGGATACAAAATGTGTGTTAAACATTGATTTTTAACTGTATGACTAACTCTGGTGTTGTTTAAGTGTCAACTATATATGAAAAGATGCTCATCAGCATTCACCATTAGGGAATACAAATCAAAACCACAATGGGCATCACATCACACCTATTAGAATGCTTTTTATCAAAAAAGTCAAAGGATAACAAGAGTGTGGATAAAATAAGTGAGAATGCAAGTTGGCATAGCCATTATGGAAAACAGAATGGAAGCTTCATAAAACATTAAAAATAGAACTACCATATGATCCACCAATACCACTTCTGGATACATATCCAAAGGAAATCAAATCACTGTTTCAAAGAGATATCTACACTTCCATGTTCAGTGCAGCATTTTTTTTACAATAACCAAGATAGGGAAATCATCTAAGTGTCCATGGACAGACAAATTAAGAAAATGTGAGATATATATGTATAATATGAATATTATTTAGATTTTAAAACTCATTGATTTTAAAAATAATAGGAATCTGCCATTTGTGAAAACATAAATGAATCCAGAGTACATTATGCTAGATGAAATAAACCAGTTACAGAAAAATACTGCATGATCTTCCTTGTGCATAGAATCTCAAAAAATGGAACTCAAAAACAAAATAAGAGAGTGGTGGAGGTGAGGGAAATGGGCACAGAACTAGAAAAACAAGAACATTCTAAACTCAAAGTTAGCAGAAGAAAAGAGACAACAAAGATCAGATCAGTACTTAATGTCACTGAGACCAAAAAAAGAAACAAAAGACCAATGAATCAGGAAGTTGGTTTTTTGAAAGGATAAACAAAATTGACAGATTGCTAGCTAGACTAATCAATAAAAAAAGAGAAAACTCAAATACATTCAATCAGAAATGACATAAGGGACATAACAACTGATATCACAGAAATAAAAAAGATAATCAGGGACTACCCTGAACACCACCATGGCAGCAAACTGGAAAACCTAGAGAAAATGGATAAATTCCTAAAAACATACCATCTCTCAAGACTGAATCAAGAAGAAATAGATACCCTTCATAGACGAAAAATGAGCAATGCATTTAAATCAGTATTAAAAAATCTTCCAACAATAACAACAAAAAGCCCAGGACCAAATGGATTCACAGCCGAATTTTTTCAGATGTGCAAAGAGCTGGTACCAATCCTACTGAAATTATTACAGGAAATCGAGAAGGAAGTGGAGGAATTTCTTCCTAATTCATTCTATAAAACCAGTATCACACTGATATCAAAATCAGGCAAATACATAACAACAACAACAACAACAACAACAACAACAACAACACTACAGGTCTATTTTCCCAGTGAATATGGACGTAAAAACTCTTAAGAAAATACTAGCCAACTGATTCCAACAGAACATCAAAAAAATTATTCATCATGACCAAATGGGTTTTATTCCAGGGATGAAAGAATGGTTCAATATCTGCAAATCAATAAACACAATACATCATATAAACAGAAGAGAAAACAAACCATATGATCATCTTAATAGATGCAGAAAAAGCATTTGACAAAATCCAACATTTCTTCATGATAAAAACCCTTAGCAAACTGGGTATTGGAGGAAAATGTTTCAAAATAATAAAAGCTATATATGAAAAACCAACAACCAAGATCATACTGAACCAAGAAAAGTTGAAAACATTTCCCCTCAGAACAGGAACAAAATAGGGATGTCTACGCCCACCACTGTTATTCAACATCGTACTAGAAATCTTAGCAAGAGCAAACTGGCAAGAGAAAGAAATAAAAGGTATCACAATTGGCAAGGAGGAAGTCAAAGTATCCCTGTTCACAGATGACACGATTGTATACATAGAAAGCCCTTAAGATCCATCCAAGAAGTTATTGAAGTTACTGAAGTTATTTATCTAGACCTGATAAATAACTTCAGTAAAGTCTCAGGAAACAAAATCAATGTAAAAATTGTTAGCATTTTTATATACCAACAATGCTCAAGCTGTGAACCAAATCAAAAGCTCATTCCCTTTCATACTAGCCTCCCAACACACACACACACAATATCCAAAAATACACCTAACTAGGGAAGTGAAAGAACCCTACAAGAAGAACCACTACTCATTGATGAAAGAAATTATAGATGGAACAAACAAATGGAAGAGCATCATGATTTGAGAAAATCAATATTATTAAAATGACCATACTACCCAAAGGAATCTACAGATTCAATGCAAACTGAATGAAAATACCAACTTAATTCTTCACGTAACTACAAGAAAACATTATTAAAACGTATATGGAATCAAAAAAGAGCCCAAATAGCCAAAGAAATTCTAATCAAAAAGAATGATTGAGGAGACTTCACACAGTCTAACTTCAAAGTATACTATAAGGCTAAAGTAACTAAAATAGCATGGTACTGATACAAGTACAGGCAGACAGATCAATGAAACAAAATAGATAATCCAGAAACAAAACCACATTTCTATAACCAACTAATCTTTGATAAAGCTGACAATAATATACCATATAAAATGCATAATATTTCTTATGCTGGGCAAATTGCCTAGCCATATGCAGAATAATGAAACTTGATCCCTATCTCTCACCATATACAAAAATTAAATCAAGATGAACTAAAGACTTAAATATAATACTTGAAACTATAAAAATCCTAGAAGAAAAACTAGAAAAAACTCTTTTGGACACTAGCCCAGGCAAATAATTTATAATGAAGGCCACAAAAGCAATTGCAACAAAAATAGACAAATGGGGCTTAATTAAACTAAAAAGCTTCTGCACAGCATAAGAAATAATAAAAAATGTGAACAGAAAACCTATTAAATGGAAGAAAATATTTACAAATTTGAACAATTGTCATTCTTTTTGTGTTGGGGTTATTTCAAATCTTCTCTTCTGGCTACTTTGAAATATACAATATATTGTTGTTAGCTGTAATCACTCTATGGTGCTATCAGACACTAGAACTTATTCCTTCTATCTAACCACATATTTGTATCCCTTAACCAACCTCTTTTCATCCCTCCCTACAAACACCCTTCCCATTCTCTGGGAACCTTCTTTTTACTCCCACTTTCATGAGATCTACTTTTTTAGTTCACATATATGGGTGAGAATATGTAACATTTGTCTTTCTGTTCCTGTATTCTTTCACTTAACATAATGACCTGGGAGTTCCGGTAAGATGCCAACGGCACAGGTGGGACTGTGAGATTCTCCAAAAGTGAGTTCCCATAAAGATTCTAACTTTCCTTCCCCCACCCCCCGCCTACCACCAGTCACTGGTCCGAGGCCTGGAGACCCTTAGTCCCACGCACGGCTGGCTACGGCAGCCCCTCTGCAGCTGCTGTTCCACCCCAGGCGGCCCCGGGCCCCAGCCAAGTGGAGCTCCCAGCTCCCTCCCCAGCTATAACTTCTCACCTGATCCCATGCCGCCCACCGCTGCCTGTGGAGGCCCTCAGATACCGCCTTGTGGAGATCTGGGTTCCTTTGTTGGCTACACTGGTCTGCCAGCTCCCTCCCTGGCTAGACGCCCAACCCAGTCTCGGGTTGTGGCAGCCTGTAGAGGCTCTCCATGCACCCCCCTCAGAACTACAGGCTCCATTCCCTCCTGGGGCGCCCCACCAGGCCCAAGGCCACTGCTGCCCACACAGGCCCCCAGCGCCTGTGCCTCTGGGCTCTGCACCACTGCCGGGGCTGAAGCAACCAAAGCTGTCGCCGGTGCTCAACCCTTGGAGTTCCGGGCCCCTGCCCTGGGTTCCAGGTCTCTGTCCAGCCCCATCTCAAGCCACTGTCACCCAGGGAGGCTCTAGGCACCCGTCACTCAGAGATACCAGCTCCATTTCTGCCTGAAGTGCCCTGTGGGGGGCCCAAAGCCACTGCCACTACCCGCCACCCACGCTTTGGAGCTCTGGTCCCTGCTCTGGCTGAGGCGTCCAGCAGTCTCGCACTGCACTTTCCCCAACTCACCCCTGACTGCAGTGGACCAGAGAACAACTGGAGTCCTGTGCCCAGGCAGAGACCTGTAATGACTCACCCACTCAGCTCTGTCTAACCTCCAAATTGGGAGCTAAGACCCCATGGTTGTGTAAGGGAAAAGTACATCTTAAAGAGGTGCTGAAGAGACTCTCAGCTCTCAGCTCTGGCCCCGGGGAATTCCGGGCTCCCTCCTCCACCCTAAGCTGCTGTGGCACACCAAATTCAGCGCCCAGCTATATCGCTGATTCCCAGTGCCTGATGCCAGACACACACCACGATAGGCTGTCGTAGTGGATCATCCACAGAACAGGACAAATGGAGAGAAAAGATGAGTGGAGAGAAAGGATCAGCAAAAGAGGAGCTGCCCACCACACCCATTTTCCAGGCAGTGATTTACATTGTCCCACCCAACTATGAGCACCCTCCACCTTGGTTTCTAAGGTAACCTCGCCAAACAGGAGACAAAAGGCCTTCCCCTATGCTAAATCAGACCCAGCCAACTCAGTCCTGTGACAGACCTCTCAGGTAGCAAGCCAAGGGAACCAACCCAACCTATGAGTAAGTCTATCTACCTGCAAGGGGAGAGACTAGAGATCAGAGCTGAAGAGACTTTAGACACTTAGGAAAGACTCTAGAGCTAGTCTGGTTTCTTATTTTGATTTTTTATCTTATTGTTTTGACTGTTTGCTTTGCTCACTTTTGTTTGCTTTTTGAGTTAGACTACTTGCTTGTGTTGGGGAAAAGCACATCAAAAGGCATGAATTTATTGGACTGTGTGTGATTACTGGTATGCTTTAGGGAATCTTGTTTGTTTGTTTTTTACTCTTTTCTGGCCATATGTCTCTTTTCATTCATTAGTTGGTATGTATGTCTGTTTTCCCTCTTACTCTTCTCTCTCTCCAACTTCCTCTTGACCCCCTTCTTCTTCCATTATTTTTCTTTTTCATACCTCCTTTGGTTCCAGGGAGCAAACCTAAACCCCACTGCCTGGACAGATTGTAAGGCAGTGGAAAGTGAGTTCCAGGGTGCCCATACACCTGTTGATGGATACTGGGATCTGCAGAGAGATCCATCATTCCTAACCAATGTAATAGTAAATACCATATAGGGATGTGAATAATTGACTTGATTGCTTTGGTTATAAAACAGCTTGCTATACTGCCCCAAGGTGTGAATTCATCCCTGATCTGTTGTCATCGGTGCTTCCCATACGTTTTAATAAACCAGTGTCTTTCCCTGCTCTAGCTCTGGGTGACTTCTTTGGATAGGTAGACATTATATACAAGCCCTCTTAGATTTGGGGTTACCACATTGTACTGTCCCACTTTGTGTCAGTTTAGTTGGCTAGGTAATGTCTGCCAGGATCGGGTTTTGCATAAGCATCTATGAACCCTGGTATTATGGCCCCATCACTATCTATATTGAAATGAGCATGGTCAAGTCTGTGACTGGTCATCTATCCAGTAGGACTCGTATTCACACTGAAAAGCGAAACTATTGAGAAAAATTAAAAGTTCAGAAAGCCATTTTAACTTTATTTTTTTCTTTTAAAAAATTTTAATTTTTTTATTTTAAAGATGTGGGGTACTATTCAGGGTTAGGTACATAAATGGTCATGGTGCAGGTAAAGTTTTGGTTTTATTGCTTAATTGCTGTTACGTGCCCCACCTTACTTATCCAGCCATAAAGGAAAACAAACTTATGGACTTTGCAGCAACTTAGATGGATTTAGAGTCTATAACACTCAGTGATCTATCGCAGAAACAAAGATCTGAGTATTACATGTACTCACTCATAAATGCACCCTGAACATTTATCATAATATGATAAAAAAGGGATTGGCAGTAGCGGTCAACTTTAACTTTAACCTGGAGAGTCATATAAGGAACTCCTAGGGGAAGAAGAGGGAGGAGGAGGAAGAGGAGGAGGAGGAAGAGGAGGAGGAGGAGAAGGAGAGGAAGAGGGAGGAAAGAAGGAAGGAAGGAAGGAAGGAAGGAAGGAAGAAGAAGAAGAAGAAGAAGAAGAAGAAGAAGAAGAAGAAGAAGAAGAAGAAGAAGGAAAGAAAGAAAGAAAGAAAGAAGAAGGGGAGGGAGAAGACAAAGTTTTTGTCCTTGAAGAGTTTACAGTCCCTTTAGCAACAGCAAGCATAAACACATGAGACAAGTTAAAAATAGCAGATAATGATTTAATGCAGTAATTCCCTATGTTGTTTAAAGGAAAAGTCAGCTCACACACTGCAGTATGTGGGAGTTGATGTGAAAACACCCCAAAAACTTTACACGAGATATTTCTTTGATGTTTCTTTAGAAATATGCAAAAATCAGATCTATATCTAAAAATATCTAAATGTGTTTAGTATAAAAATAATGTTTTCACCTATTTCCTAGTCTTAAATATCACTGACACTCCTGGAAGATGCAATATGTTTTTTAACTATGGTTTTCTGTTTTCTAATACCTAGAATTAGGGAATATGTATTTCTCATTTTGAAAAGCATAGAGTTAATTTTTATTTTCTCAGATGATCTGTTTGTGTTGGAGCACAGGTTTTCTGCATCTCAAAATGTTTTTGTTTAGGTAATATTAAAAAATGTAATAAGCTGTTAAGAAAGTATTTTTGTGCAAGAGGATCTCTTACACCTTTTTTAATAGCACTATACAAATGTAATTATAAAGCCCTCGAAGAACCTCTACTTGGAACTAGGTAATCATTGGTTAGGAATAACTAAAAAGTAACCACTAGATACGTCTGCTTCATTTAAAGAGTGAATTACTTTGTACCTACATCATTTTTAGTGAAGTGCATTATACAAGTATTCTATCACT
This sequence comes from Carlito syrichta, assembly GCF_000164805.1. Classification (NCBI taxonomy): domain Eukaryota; kingdom Metazoa; phylum Chordata; class Mammalia; order Primates; family Tarsiidae; genus Carlito; species Carlito syrichta. The sequence continues at coordinate 43,293 of NW_007253021.1, forward strand.
GCTGTAACAGATTACCACAAAGTTAGTAGCTTAACCCAACACAAATGTATTATCTTACAATTATGAAGGTCAGACAGCTCAACTGTGTCTCACTATGCTAAAATTTAGGTGTCAGCAGGTCTGTGCTCCTTTCTGAAGGCTCTGAGGAAGCATCTTTTTTCTTGTCATTTCTAGCTTCTAAAGATTGTTCACATTCCTTAGCTCATGGTCTTCTTCCTTTTTTAAAACCAGCAATTGCTGTTCAAATCTTTCTCACATTGCATTACGCTGAAACTGACTTTTTTTGCCTTGTCAACTTACGTTTAAGGGTTCTTGTGATTACCTTAGGTCCACGCAGAGAGTCCAGGATAATCTTATCTTAAAGTGAGAAGCTGATTAGCAACCTTAATTCCATCTGGTACTTTAATTTTCCTTTGCCATATAACTTAACATATTCACAGGTTCTGGGAATTTAGGCATGGACACCTTTGGAAGACCATTATTCTGCCTATCACATGAATGAAGCTGACCTTCTCTCTCTGAGATTGGAGAAAAACCTCTTTTCTACCCTTGCATGTTCCTATTTGAAAATGAGGTAAAAAGCTGTACTCCCATGGGAGAAGATTTAGGATTTATATGAATGTGTTTGCAAATCTGCTTGTGTTAAGTATGAGCATTGATTAATAGAAAAAATGGAAGGGCTTGTTTTTGTAAACTTTTGGCAAGTATATTTACAAGATAGGAGCATTTTTGAATATTGAGTGGATTTTTGGTTTGTTCTGGTTTTTATTAAGAATGACTTTCTGGGTAAGAAAGGATTGATCTCATCATTTCCCCTCAGAATGCCATACAAATATTAGTATTTTTGTATGTGCCATTATGTGAAGGTGGTTGGGAAGCACTGCCTCAATCTATCACTAGTCTACATGTGGTTCAGTTTAAAAAACCATGGTTCCCTCTGTGAATGCCTGTGTTATTCTGTAAATTGTTCAAATAGAGTCTCATCTTCTTTGCTAATTATTTCTAATTTTTAAGTCTTATTTTTCTATCTACAACATAGGTTTTTCAAAGAATGGAAATTTTAATGTTTTAAAATATTATTACTGACATTTTGGGTCAAATCTGAATAAGTAGCTAATGAGAAAATCACATAAACTGTTTTATTATCTAAGTATTAGAATGACAAAAAATTATCTTATGGTGAGAGAGTACACTTAAGGGTTAACTCTTGAGGTTCTGATGCCTGGCACTTGTATACTTAATGATACTGCATCTGAGTGAATGACTTGTTACAATTTATTGCTCCTTAGATTAAAAGTACCTATCCCATCACTTGAGGAGCCTTCCTGATTAGTTTGATGTAGGGAATTGCTCTAATCCAATCTTCCCATTCAATCTGGTTCCCCTCATGCATGCTACCTTAATTAGTGTGGTGGCTAACTATCAATTACATTTCAATATGTAATGCTATGCTGTTGAATATATGTTCATCAGACATCCTTGTCAGATTTATAAGAAGTTAAATATTAAATATATACCAAATTTTTAGTAAACCCATTGTGCTAGTCATCCTTTTGGATGCAGGGCTGAAGGAATCTGGGAGAATAGGGGTATCAGCATATCTAGACTATTTAGCAGCTGGTTATGTGACTATCTTGATTCAATCAATATATGAACAACTTAGTTAAATACATAAAATTATTTAAAATCATCATTATATTTATCATTAACTATAGGCTAGGCATTGTGCTAAGCATTTTATATACATTTGCATTTAATTTTTTCAGTAACTATGTGAGTTAGATACTATTATTATGCCCATTGACAATTAAAGAAACTGGTACTCAGAGAAGTTTAGTAAGCTGCTCAAGGCCATGTAGCTTATCAGTGGCAGAATCATAATTTTTGACCTCAGAAAGCAAAGTGAGAAAGTAGAGAGACTAAGACAAGAAAGAAGGAAAACCTGAAACAAGAGTGAATTAAGTCACCCTTATGACAAACAGGTGCTCAGTTTTACTGGGACCCCCTGAGAAGTATACATAATACCTCCCAGAATAATCTACTTGAAAAGATAGCTAGAAAATATATTCAGACTCCCATGCTCCAATAGTTAAGGAAAGTTACCTCAACTGCACTTCTGAACTGCAATTTTTCAAGGACTAAGCTGGCTCCAGAGGCATGAGGGAAGGCCTTGGGCACAAAGCATAATGATCTCAAGCTGTACAGGCCTGAAGTAGAACAGCTGTCTGTAGGAAGTTGTTTGAACTGCGGAACTGTCCACTACAAAAGCATCAAAATCAAAGGTGGGTGAAGAGGCTGTATGTAGTGTGGTGTGCCACAGATAGCTGTTATAGAACTCTAAAGCTTGTGCTCTAAGCTATGATTCCATTAAGAAACAAACTATTCTCATCAGCAAAAGTTTTACCCTACATGTTTTCTAATAACTTCCCGATACATTAATTTCAGCTTTCCACAAATATTAGTGGAGCTTCTACTCTGTTTCAGATGCTTTGCAATACCCAGAAGACCAAGAGACAGAAAAGCAAAAATCTTGCTCTCAAGGAAGAGTTTATTTCAGTGATTATCCAACAGGAAAGTATGCATGACTCAGGGTAAAGTAAACATCATTACACAACAAAGGAATTTAAATGATTACTTAGGGTGTGTGTGTGTGTGTGTGATGTATTCCAGTCTGTAATGGCTTCTTTTTTTCAAACTGCAAATGAGAAATTGATTAGGGCCAGAGTTAGAACACATTAGAATGTATGTGGGCTGGGCTCGGTGGCTCAGCCTGTAATCCCGTGCTTTGGGAGGCCGGGGTGAGTGGATTGCCTGAACCTGCGGGTCCGAGACCCACTTGGGCAACTTAGCGAGACCTCATCTCTACAATAAATCAAAAATTAGCCGGGTGTGGTAGTGTGCACCTGAGGTTCCAGCTACTTGGAAGGCTGAGGTGGAAGGATCGCTGGAGCCCAGCAGGTTGAGGCTGCAGTGGCCTGGAGCAGCCACTGCACTCCAGTCTGGGCGACAGAGTGAGAGAATGTATGTGAAAATTTTCACAATCAACTATGAAGGCAGTTGAAAGTGTAGGTGGATTGGGCATAGGTAAAAAATTATCAGCGTGTCAGCAGTTTGATATCCTCCTGACAGCATAAGTAGCATGTACTTGCCTTCACCTTTCATAATCTTGAACTCTTCTTGAAACAACTATTAGAGCCAGGTCTTTGAATAGGCTATATCATTACATTAAGAGCCAATGTCTGATTTCCTGGCAGTGATCAAACATTTTATATATATATATATATTTTTTATATATACATATACATATATACACACACACGCACACATATTTATACATATATACACACATATACATACATATATACATATACATATACATATATATGTATATATATATGATTGTGGAGTGGATGTGTGTGCATGTGTGTCTGTATTTTAAAGAGTGAAAGTCAGACCTGGGCCAGATGTTCTTGAAATACTTAAAGTGTTGTTCACAGTGTGTTTTATTATCCAGGATCCAATAGGGTCAGGAATCTCAGCACTGTATTCTTGGCATTAGTTTAAAATATTTCAAATTCTCACCAAACTTTTCTCTTCTTATATGTAAGCAGAGTAATTGGTTGTGTCATTCAAAGAATGTTAGAGAAAAATCTTTCTTTCAAAGTAATCCGTTCTACCAAAGTATTGCACTACCTTCACATTCACCTTTAGCCATATCTTCTTTTTTCACAAGAATTATCTGGGATGGTGACACTTAAGACCCTAATACGACTTAGTTTGTTAAGAGAGACAGCATGGTAAAATAAAGAGGAGGGACTATAGATTCAGGCTATCTGGATTTGTGTACACTAACGGAGTCATTCACTGGGTAATTCTTAGGCAATGTACTTATTCTCTCTAGGAATCTTTGAGAAAATGGCTGATCATACATACTAGTCAAATGTAATGGAGAGTTAATAAAATATTGTATGTGAAAGTGCCTAAGAGAGTGCCTATACAGTAAGTGCTCAATAAAGGCTAGTATTTTCTTTCCTTCATTCTATGAAAGAATGACTGAGAGTAGTGTGAAGGTTGCAGGAAGAAGAATTAACAAATCTAGAAATAGATGATTACTGTGGTACTAAGGGCTAATCCTGAATTTCAACTATTGGTAATGGTCAGCATGGGTGGAGGATGAGTTAGATGTTTAAAATATCATAGATTCAAATCCTTTTGCTTTTTTGTCTATTGTCTTCTTTCTGAGCTCTGTGCCTCAGTTTCCTCATCAACAAGATTCAGAGATTGCTATTTCAACTTAAGTTTTATATAATGTAGTCAGGATGAAATAACCAGCTGAACCTTGAAAGTCGTGTATGAACTGAAGGCACCGTGAAATTCTATGCAAAGAGAACAGCCAGCAGCAGCAGCAGGTTGTTAAACTCCCTTCCTCCAGCTCCTGCCTTTCCTCTGTAGGCTTGAGATGTGTGTTCATTTAAGAAAAGGTCAGTAAATAAAGCTTCAAAATTTTGGTCAGCCAGCTCCAATTAACTCTGTAGAACCAGACACCCTGTTCCTAATTATGCTGAGCAGTCATCGGAGTTCTCTGAGGTGAGGGCATACTAATATACTTGACAATTCTCTGAGTCAATTCGGGCTTGCAATAGAAAGATAAGGGCAGCAGAAATAACATGAATTAATTTTAACCATCGGAGATGAAGGGATCTATATAAACAAACAACAACAAAAATAAAAATGGAGCCAATTGTTTTAAAAGGAGGCTGATAAAATATGATGACCTAAACTACCAAATTTTCTATTAGAATGTATTTATGCATTATAAGACATGAAGCAAGTCACAGGCAATTTAGAAAGGAAACAGCGTTATTGCCAGGGATAGCAGTTTTTACTGATAGGAATCCAAGGCAAGAAGCAGGTTTCCTGACTGGTATTGTCCATTAAAATTCTTTTTGATTTTGGATATGATAGAGTAGATAAAAAGAATAGTAAACTGGAAGTTAGAATTCAGATAATCTGGGTGCTAACCTCTGATCTGCTATATAACTATCTATATAACCTTGAGCAAATAATATAATCTTCAGGTGCAAAACAAAGATATTTAGAACAGATGACCTCCAAAGTCCTTTTTACAACTAACATTCTGTAGTTCTTTCTTAATCAAGGAAATTACATGTCAAAATGAGATTTTATATGCATTTGCAATACACTATTGGAAATTCCAGAGCTAAGGAATCCTAGAGCTAATCTTTAATAAATGTATTATCCTTCATTGACTTTGAAATATATCCAGGGAAACGTGCAATGTTTTAATATTTTTAGTAGGGCAATTAAAAAACTTAAAAAAGGAAAGTGCAGAAATCATTAGAAAAAAGACAGATATATGTTTAAATCCCATGAATGATTTAATGCCATAGTTTGAACATAAAATTTGGTTCTGGGTATCCTGGAAGCCAAGGGGAAAAAGTGAAATAAATTTTGTTATATTTATCTCATTATTACATAAAATAAAATACGAACTTTGTCTTGAAAGGGACAATTTTTCACGCTAAAATTAAAATTCTACAAGGAATTCACAGCCTGGATCCCTATATAAGGAACCATTAGTAATATCCCACAATGGACAATCTATTTTAAAAATCCTGAAAACTTATAGAAATGTTTCCTCATCTTGGTTTTCTCCTCTGAAAGTTAGGAAAAAATATTAAAAAATCAACGACTATAAAGATCTTGTAGTGGATATAACATTAGATGGAACATATATTGGCTAACATGAGTTAAAAATTCAAGGGTGGGGCCATTGCCTGAGCTAATATTCTCAACACTAATTCTTTTTTTTTCTCATCTGAGTTGGCTTCATTCTCAAGCAAGAGTGTCACTGACCCCTCTAGGTTCACATTCACTCTGCAGTCAATGATTCCAGGAAAGATACTCTCTTTCCCAAGATTCTAAACAAAGTCCTGAACATAGATTTCTTTGGTTAAGTTTATATGCCCATCTCTAAACCAATCACTGCAGCCAAGGTAAGAAAACCCTTTCATTAGCCAGGCATTGGTAAAGTGTCCATTCCTGAAAAAAAAAAAAAAGAGTAGAATTATTTTCTCCAAAGTACATGAATTGAGAATGACAAACTGATGTGATAGGAGGTCAGATAGGATGGATAAACCAAAAGCTAGAGATGTAGGACAGAGAAAAAAAACCTGTTAGATATCAACTACTCAAGTGATATTCACAAGGTTGCTTAGTGAGCATGGAATGATGACAAAGAAATTTCAGTTTAACTGAAAAATTTGATGTATCAAGATACGATTGATTAATATTTTCATCTTATCACAGGAATACCCTTGTCAGTTGAATGAGAGATTTGAAATTTCAATGACTAAAATTCCTTCTTCCCTAGAACGTTAATAGTTTCCTTCAACACTAAATGTTTTCTGTGCTTCCTGGCTGTTAAACTCTCTTTCACTTAATGGTCATTCATTAGATATATAAATACATTCTAACAATTTGTAAACTTTTGCTGATCTGGAAGTCTTCTGTCTCTTTAGGAGACTGCATATTTCTTGTGATCTGTTAGGTGCTTGTATTTTCTTTATTTTATTTTATTTTAAAGATGTGTGGTACAATTCAGGGTTAGGTATACAAACGTTGATTAAGCAGATACCCTTGTTGATGAGATGTGCCCCTCCCTCCCCTAGCAGTTTCCCTTAACTGCCAACCCATCCCCCTCCCCTGGCAGTTTCCCACTACTGCCGATCCCTTTTTTATATTATTATAATTGCTCAAGGTCCACTTATGAGTGAGAACATGTGGTACTCTGTTCTTTGTTTCTGTGATAGATCACTGAATATAATTGACTCTAAATTCATCCAAGTTGCTGTGAAGTCTATATGTTTGTTCTTGGTGTTTGTATTTTCTTTTAGTTCTCAGGTGGCAATTTTATTTTCACTGTTTCTTAGTTTTTGGTAAGAGGGGGATCACTTTAGCACCCCACACTGGCAACAAGTGTTTCCTCCATTAGAGGGTTGTTGTGAGAACCATGTGAGGTAATGTATAATATCTGTAAAAAATTTTTAGTTTGGCAATGATAAGCACTCAAAACTTAAGAATATTATTCCAATAACTGCAAAACAATGTAACAATATTAGAAAATGAGGGAGCCTATCATTTTCTCTCCCAGGTTTTTTCTTTTGAATTGCCTGATGTTTCACGGTATTAGTATATTCCCAATTAGGCTTGAAACCTCAGTCATAATAATGAATTCTTCCCTGTATTTGGTTTTTAGCATAATACCAGTTGCCAAATTCTATTGGTTGCATCTCTGGAATATGTCTTATATATTTTTCTATTTTCTTTTATTACACTGACATGACACCAGTTTTGACCCTAATTTCTTATTCCTTCAACAAAAGTAATTTATCACCAATAGATTTTTTATTTTTAATCAGTACTCTATGCTGTTGCCAGATTAATCATTTGATTGTGCCACATTATTGCTTAGAGATTGACAATGTCTCTCAATGGCTTGTGAAGTTCATACTCTATCCTTCTGTCTATGACTCATCTCACTGATGTTTGAATTCAGATTTTCAGACTTATAAATAAAATTCTTCACAAATTCTATTCTTCAGCAAAACAAAATTATTCACTTTTAAAAATTAAATTCCCTATGCTTCCTTGCCTTTATAAATTTGCTCTTATCTCCACTTGAAATGTCCTTATTTTCTATCATAGCTTATCTAAATTCTACCTATTTATCAACATCCAATTAAAATGCCACCTCCTCCATGGAGTCATACTTGATTTTCCCAGCCAGAAGCAATATTTCCTCTCTCTAATTGCTATGGTATTCTCTTATTTTGCATATTATTTTCTACTTTATGATGATATAAGTGTGTATATAATCTCACTTATGATCTTATCAATCTCTTAAAGTTAGGTTTTTTATCATGCTTTGTTTTTCCTGTATAAAAAAGGACCCCAATATCAAGGTAGGAATGGGGACAAGAGGGAACATACCCCTTAGTGCAGAAAAATGTGGGGGGTATGGGAGAAGGAGAAGTCTCAAAAGGAGGGGTAGGAGGGGAATGTCATTAAGGCAGCAAAATATTCTCTGTAAAAGGTTGGAAGAGGCTCCACTGCCTCAGAGATGAAGGCAGAGATGGCCTTCTCAGTGGGATTCCTTTCACTTGTTTGTCCAGAAGAATGGCAATGGCAGCTTTTAAGTTTTATGTTTGTTCCCTTATTCTTAATCTTCCAACACAGAACTCAGAAAAGCAACTAAATTAGTGCTATTTATATGAATGAATGAAATTGTAACTCAAGGAAGCTTGTCCATATACCATGATTTTTCGTGATCTAATAGTAAACAACTGTGAATTTAGTAGTATAGCAAATAATATAATTAGCATCATTCCTTGCATGTTTTTTTATAAAGAGAGTTAAATAAGTTTATTAGAAAATTTGATAAGCTAATCAGATAAACAAATTGACTGCATTCATGATGAGTAAACATAGCACATACATTGTTTTCAAATACCCGGAGAAAAACATTTATTTATTTAATTTTTTTTTTTTTGCCAATACCTTTCTTAAAAAGAGATTTATTTTCTGTCAAAGTTAACATGTAATAATTTTCACAGGATAACAACAGAGAAACATAGGCACTCTGTGTGCATTCATTTTTATTTCCATTTTCTACTCACTTGGTCTTTTAAAAAAATTATATAATTCCCTTCTAGGAATTTGTCTAGGACTTCAAATCATTACAGGACTATTCCTAGCCATACACTACACATCAGACACAATAACCGCATTTTCCTCCGTAACACATATCTGCCGAGACGTAAACTACGGATGAATCATCTGATATTTACATGCAAACGGAGCATCCATATTCTTTATCTGCCTATTTATACATGTAAGTCTAGGCCTATATTATGGCTCTTATACCTTCCTAGAAACATGAAATGCTGGTATCCTATTATTATTTACCGTCATAGCAACAGCATTTATAGGCTATGTACTTCCATGAGGACAAATATCATTCTGAGGTGCCACCGTCATTACCAACGTCCTGTCAGCCATCACCTATATTGGCACCAACTTAGTAGAATGAATTTGAGGAGGCTTCTCAGTTGACAAAGCTACCCTTACACGATTCTTCCCCTTCCACTTTATCCTCCCATTCATAGTAGCAGCCTTTGTAATTGTCCAGCTCCTGTTTCTCCACGAAACCGGATCTAACAAACCATCAGGAATCTCTTCCGATACCGACAAAATTCCATTCCACCCATACTTCACAATCAAAGACATCCTAGGATTAATAGTTTTAATGCTACTCCTCATAACCCTAGTTCTCTTCACACCAGACCTCCTAGGAGACCCAGATAATTATACTTCAGTCAACCCCCTAAACACCCCACCCCATATCAAAACAGAATGATACTTCTTATTTGCATACGCTATTCTACGATCTATTCCCAACAAACTAGGAGGTGTCCTAGCCCTAGTAATATCCATCCTAATCCCAGCCATTATCCCAATATTACATATATCCAAACAACGAAGCGTAACCTTTCATCCTCTCAGTCAATGCCTATTCTGAATACTGTAGCCGACCTACTAACACTAACTTGAATCGGAGGCCAACCTGTCGAACATCCATTCATCATTATTGGCCAAGCAGCCTCCATCCTATATTTCCTAATCATTCTAATCCTTATACCCCTAATTAACCTAATTGAAAATAAAACACTTAAATGATAAGTCCTCGTATTATAACTATTACTTTAGTCTTGTAAACCAAAAATGAAGGAAACAACCTCCCTAGGACCCTCACCTCAAGGAAGAGGCTCTACACCCCACCACCAACCCCCAAAGCTGGCATTCTTAATAAACTATTCCCTGCATGCTCAAACAACTTAATCATTCTTGTATAACATGTCAGTATTAATAAAATCACACATAACCATATGTATATCGTGCATTTAATGCCTTTCCCCATTAATATGTATTAGTACTATATATGCATAATCTTACATAAGACATATATGTTTAATAGTGCATTAACCTACTTGCCCCATGCATATAAGCATGTATAAAAAATCAATTCTCTCAGACTGAAAAATCACAATCAACTAGAACTTGTTCCACACAGGAATATCCAACAGAATTAACCATTCATGTAATCAAACGGATAACAAATGTGTTATTAGACATACCCCATCTCGATTAAACCAACTCTTTTCCACACGACTATCCCCTTCCATTATTTCTCAGGTACTACCATCCTCCGTGAAACCAGCAACCTCATCCAATTCGGATCCCTCTTCTCGCTCCGGGCCCATAAAACTTGGGGGTAGCTAAACTGAAACTATATCTGACATCTGGTTCTTACTTCAGGGCCATAACACTTAGAATCGCCCTTTCGTTCCTCTTAAATAAGACATCACGATGGTAGCGGGCCATACACCCTCTTTTCCATTCACAGGAGAATTAAATGAATTTGGTATTTTTTAATTTTTAAGGGGGGGGGAGTCAACTCAGCAAGGCCAGGAGGCCTGGTTGTAGACAATTCAATTGTAGACATGCCCAAATTACATATTGTATTGCCTCATTGCATATTCATGAGCTGCTACTTAATTCATGCTCGATGGACATAACATATTTACGCACACCAGTACACCCAATACACATGCGCACGTACACGCACACGTACATGCACACGTACACGTACATGCGCACGGGCACGCGCACGTACATGTACACGTACACACACGCACACGCATTACGCAAAGAATATAATACATAATAGGATTATATACGCAAACCCCCTCTACCCCCCACCGTTACTATAATATTACTAACGCAACAATATACTCCTGCCAAACCTCCAAAACAAGAGAATTACGCCAGCTCATATAGATAACTTATGCACACCCAATTATATTCTTCGCTTATGTGTATTTTATTAAGTTACAGAGCCATGTCCCTATTAAGGAATGAAATCCCTAACTAAATTTATATTTTTAAACAACACTATTAGTCAACCAACTACATATTCTCTAAATTCCTATCTAAATCCTAGATCCCTAAGCTTTTTATCTCTTTTTTCACTCACTTTATAATCCTAACACAACCAATACTAACATAACACTTTAGCCCTATAAATAAATAGGTTAATGTAGCTTACTATTAAAGCAAGGCACTGAAAATGCCT
>NW_007253021.1:55396-57472 GCF_000164805.1 Carlito syrichta
CAAATCACAGCGCATGAGATGAGATAAGTCGTAACAAGGTAAGCATACTGGAAAGTGTGCTTGGAATAGACAAAGTGTAGCTTAAACCAAAAGCACCTGGCTTTATATATTATTTTAAAATTGTGGGGTACAGTTAAGAGTTAGGTATACAAATGTTCATTGTGCAGGTACCCTTGTTAATGAGGTATGCCTCCCCTTCCCCAGACAGATATTGACTACTATTAAACCCATCTCCCTGCCCCTCCCTGCCCCCCCTGCCCCTCATAGTTTCCCACCACTGTCGATCCTTTCTTAGTGTATTACAGTAGTTGTTCAAGGTCCACTTATGAGTTAGAACATATGATACTCTGAACTTTGTTTCTGTGAAAGATCACTCAGTATTATAAACTCTAATTCCAACCAGTTCGCTGTGAAATTCATGATTTTGTTCTTTTTTATGGCTGCATTATATTCCATTGTGTATATGTACCACATTTTTAAATTCAGTCCTCTTTTGATGGACAGCATGGTTGGTTCCACAATCTTGCTATTGTGAACAATGCTGCAATAAACATATGTGTGCAGGTGTCTTTTTCATAAAGTGATTTGAGTTCTTCTGGGCATATTCCCAGTAGGGGGATTGCAGGGTCATATGGAAGGTTGACTTTTAGAACTTTTAGGACTCACCACACTGATTTCCACAGAGGCTGTACTAGTTTACACTCCCACCAACAGTGTAGAAGTGTTCCCTTTTCGCCACATCCTCACCAGCATCTGTTATTGTTTCAGTTATTGATGATGGCCTTTCTGACTGGAGTTAGGTGGTATCTCAGTGTAGTTTTAATTTGCATCTCCTTGACGATTAGTGAGGCTGAACATTTCTTCATGTATCTGTTGACCACTCATATGTCCTCTTTTGAGAAGTGTCTATTCATATATTTTGCCCACTATGTAGTGAGGCTCTTAGTTTGTTTTTTTCTTTTCAGCACATTAGAGTTCCTTGTAGATCCTTGATGTTAGGCCTATGTCAGACATGGAGTTGGCAAATATTTTTTTCCCAGTCTGTGGGCTGTCTCCTTACTCTCTTGATGGTTTCTTTGGCTTTGTAGAAGCATGTCAGCTTAATGAGGTTCCACTTGTCTATCTTATCTCTTATGGCCTGTGCATTTAGGGTTTTGCTTAGGAATTAAATGCCAGTTCCAACTTCTATAAGGGTGTATCCTGCATTTTCTAAAGTTCTTATGGTTTGAGGTTTTACATTTAGGTCTCTGATCCATTTAGAGTTAATTTTTCTGTATGGGCATAGATAGGGGTCCGGTTAGAGTCTTCTGCATGTGGTCAGCCAGTTTTCCCAGTATCATTTACTGAATAGGTTCTCCTATCCCCAGTGGTGGATGGTGGAAGTTTTCTTGAAGATGAGTTGGCTGAGAAATTGAGATTTTGCTTCTGGAATCTCAATTCTATCCCATTGGTCTATATGCCTGTTCTAGTACCAATACCAGGCTGTTTTGATTATTGTAGCTTTATAATTAAGTTTAAAGTCTGGTAGTGTGATACCTCCCGTTTGTTTTTTTGCTGAGGATTGTTCTGGCTATTCCTGGTTGTTTGTGTTTCCATATGAATTCCTGTATTGTTTTTTCTAGAACTGAGAAGAATGTTGCTGGTAGTTTGACAGGTATTACATTAAAACTGTAGATTGCCTTAGGTAAGATGGACATCTTAACAATGATGAGCCTTCCAATCCATGAGGATGGGATATTTTTTCACTTATTTGTGTCATCTTTGATTTCTTTGAGCAGTGTTTTTTAGTTTTGATTGTAAAGTTCTTTCATGTCTCTGGTTAGGAAGATGCCAAGGTACTTCATTTTTTTGTGTGTGTGTGGTTATTGTGAACGGGATTGTGCTTTTTATTTGGGTTTCTTTTTGTTTATTATTACTGTAAAGAAATGCAATCATCTTTTGCACATTTATTTTAAGCCCTGAGACATTGCCAGAGTCCTTTATTAGTGCAAGGAGGTTTTTGACAGATTCTCTTGAGTTTTCAGGTATACAATCATGTCATCTGCAAAGAGAGATAACTTGACTTCCTCTTTTCCT
>NW_007253021.1:57492-59890 GCF_000164805.1 Carlito syrichta
CCATGTATGCCTAGATGTTCGAGGGTTTTTATTAAGAAGGGGTGCTGGATTTTATCAAAAGTTTTTTCTGCATCTAATGATATAGTCATGTGGTTTTTGTTTTGACCTCTGTTGATGTGTTTAATTACACTTATGGTCTTATGAATGTTGAACCAGCCTTGTATCCCAGGAATGAATCCTCCTTGGCCATGATGGATGATTGTTGAAATGTGTTGTTGAATCTGGTTTGCTGGATCTTGATGAGAATTTTAGCATCTATGTTCATCAAAGATATTGGCCTGTAATTCTCTTTCTTTGTTGGGTCTTTATCTGGTTTGGGTATCAATGTGATGTTAGCTTCATAAAATTATTTGGGGACAATTCCATCTTTCTTAATTGCCTGGAATACTTTCAGTAGGATTTGTATCAGTTCCTCCATGTATGTCTTATAGAATTCTGCTGGAAAGTCACATGGTTCAGGGTTCTTTTTAAAGGTAGTTTTCTTATGACAAAGTCAATTTCCATTAATGTTATTGGTCTATTTAGGGTCTCAATTTCTTCTTGTTTCAACCTAGGCAAGTTGTGTGATGTCAGAAAGTTCTCTATTTCCTTAAGGTTTTAACATTTGTTTCCATACAAGTGTACATATTAGTCTCTGAAAATCTTTTGCATTTCTTCAGGGTAAGATATGACTTCATCTTTTGTGTTTCTGATTGTATTGATCTGGGCTTTTTCTCTCTTTTTCTTGGTCAGTCTAGCTAAGGAAACATCGATCTTCTTTATCCTTTCAAAGAATCAGCTTTTTGTTTCATTGATCTTTTGTATTATCTTATTGTCTTCTATGTCGTGGATTTGGGCTTTTATTTGGGTGATCTGGATTCTTCTGCTGAAGTTAGGGTTTTGGTGATCCTGCTTTTCCAGCTTCCTAAGGTGACTTGTTAGGCTGTTCATTTGTGATCCTTCCATTTTCGTCATATGCATTTGTAGAGATATGCATTCCCCTCTTACCACAGCTTCCATGGCATCCCAGAGATTTTGGTAAGATGTTCTTCATTTTCATTTGTTTCCATGTATCTTTTAATCTCTGTTTTGATTTTCATGTTGACCCAGGAGTTGTTTGACATCATGCTGTTTAGTGTCCATGTCTTTGTGGGTTTTGGGGGAACCTTGTTCGTGTTCATATTTATTTTTATTCCACTGTGACTGAGAAGGTATATGGCAAAATTTCAATCATTTGAAATTTGCTTTTGCTTGATTTATGGCCAAGGATGTGGTTGATCTTAGAGTATGTTCCATGAGGTTTTGAGTAGATTGTATATTCTATGGTTGTTGGGTGGAGTGTTCTGTAGGGATCAATTAAGTGTCAAGTGTCACATAGATGTTCTGGACCTCCTGGCTGATTTTTTTGCCCTGATGTTCTGTCTAGGATAATAATTGGAGTATTAAAATCCCCAGCTATGATAGTGTTAGAATCAATATCTTTTTTGTGTTTGCCTAGAAGATGTTTTATGAAAGTTGGCGCTCCTATGTTGGGTGCATATATGTTTATAATGGATATTTCTTGCTGATGGATTGAACCTTTTATCATTATGCAGTGGCCTTCTGTATCTTTTTTAAATTTTTGATAGCTGAAAGGATATTTTGTCTGTGATTAAGATCACAACTTCTCCTTTATCATTATGCAGTGGCCTTCTGTATCTTTTTTAAATTTTTGATAGCTGAAAGGGTATTTTGTCTGTGATTAAGATCACAACTTCTCCTTTCTTTTGTGTTCCGTTCACATGAAACTTTGCTTCCCATCCTCTTACTTTGAGTCTACGAGTGTCCTTTCTAGTGAGATAAGTCTCTTGGAGCCAATATATAGTTGCTTGCTGATATTTAATCCTTTTTGCTATTCTGTGTCTTTTCAGTGGTGCATTTAGTTCATTCACATTAAGGCTAATTATTGAAGTGGTGAGGGTTGATCCCTATCATGAAGTTCTTACAGAGTTGTTGCTCCTGTTTGTTTATTGTCTTTTGGGGGGGGGGTTGGGTTAGTTCATGTGTGTTTTTAATCTTTTTTCTTTACTCTTGTGAAGAACATTGTTTTTGTTTTTTGTTTTTCCTTTTCTTCTGTGTTTAATACTTTCTTAAGTGTTTCTTGTAGAGGTGAACTGGAGGCAGCATAAGTTCTTAGGGATTGAATATCTGGGAAAGATTTTAATTCTCCCTAACTGATAATGCTTAGCTTGACTGGGTAGGCTATTCTTGGTTGAAATTATTTGTCTTTGAGAACTTGGAAGATAGAGTTCCAAGCTCTCCTAGCCTGAAGGGTTTCTGTAGATATATCTGCTGCTAATCTAATTGGTCTTCCATGGTAGGTAGTCTGGCCTTTTTCTCTTGCTACCTTTAGGATTTTTTCTTTTATACCTACTTTGTT
>NW_007253021.1:59910-65381 GCF_000164805.1 Carlito syrichta
CAGGGTTTCTGTAGATAAATCTGCTGCTATTCTGATTGGTCTCCCATGGTAGGTGATCTGACCTTTTCTCTTGCTACCTTTACAATTTTTTTTTGTGCCTACTTTGTTTAGGCGAATTATTATGTGTCTAGGAGTTGGTCTTTTCATTTTTTGTCTTGCAGGGGTTCTCTGAATCTCTTGTGTTTGAATTTTTGCATCACTGATGAGATGAGGGACATTTTCGTGGAGAATTTCATGGAATGCTTGTTCCAGGGTGATCTCTTTCTCTCTTTCTGCCTCAGGAAGTCCAATTACTCTTAGGTGTGGTTTCTTGAAGTAATTGCTCATTTCTTGAAGGTTTTGTTCTGTCTTTCTAAGCTTCTTTTCTATGTTTTTGGCAGTTTAGGTTTGTTCTATATTTTGATCCTTAAGCTCTGAGATTTTTTTTCTGCCTGGCTAATTCTGCTTTCCATACTCGTCAGTTTATCATTTATTTTATTTACACTATTCTTTATTACTGTTATCTCAGTTATCAAATCTTTCCTATTTTCCTCTTGTCTCTCCTCAATTCTTTTTAATGTCTCTATTAATGTCTTGATATCTGGGTTTGTAGTTTGAGACCAGTGATTCTGGGGGCTCTTCATTGTTTGCATTCTGAAGTCTGTTTTCTCAGTGTCTGAGCTCCTAAGGGTCTGTGAGTGACCCATATTCTTATTTCGGTTTTTCTTCATGTGTGTAGATTTTTCTCTCCCCCTTTCTCTCCCCTTCTTTAATTCTGTTTTTTGAGGTAGGTGCGTTTGCTTTTACTTCTGTTTGTTCAATGTCTTGTTCTTCCTTATAAGGATCCTCTGGTTTTGCTCACTTCTGATGCTGGACTGTGCTTTAGGGGGTGTACTTTTTGCAGTTTTTAGATTTAATTGAGGGGGAAGCTATGATTCAGACTCTCTCTGCATATCCCAGTACCCACCAACAGTTGTATGGGCACCCTGGAACCCACTTCCCACTGCCTTACAATCTGTCCATGCAGTGGGGTTTAGGTGTGCTCCCTGGAACCAAAGGAGGTAAGAAAAAGGAAAATAATGGAAGAAGTGGGGGGGTCAAGAGGAAGTTCGAGAATGAGAAGAGAAAGAGGGAAAACAGACATACATACCAACTAACGAATGAAAAGAGACACAAAGCCAGAAAAGAGTAAAAAACAAACAACCATACAAAATTCCCTAAAGCATACTGGTAATCACACAAAGACAGTCCAATAAAATCTTGCCTTTTGATGTATTCTTCCCCAACACAAACAGGTTTTCTAAGTCAAAAAGCAAAAAAAAGTGAACAAAACAAACAGTCAAAACAATAAAATAAAAATTCAAAATAAAAAACCAGTCTAGCTCTGAGGTCTTTCCTGAATGTCTAAATTGTCTTCAGCTCTGATCTCTAGCCCCTCCCCTCTGCTGTCATTGCAGGCAGATAGAGTTACTCATAGCTTGGTCAGTTTTCTTGGGTTGCTGCCTGGCAGGTCTGCCACACAGAACTGAGTTGTCTGTGTCTGATTCAGCAAAGGGGAAGGACTTTTGTTTCCTGGTTTGGTGAGGTTACCTTATGCCACAAGGTGGAGGCTGCAAGGAGCTAGGCGGAGCAATGCAAATCTCTGCCTGGAAAATGGCTACAGTGGATGGCTCCTCACCAGGCATGGACTTCTCTTGACTTTCCCTGATCCTCTCTTTCTACTCTTCCAGGGCCTCAGTTGACCTGCTATGAAGGGCGATGATGGTGTGTGTCCAGCATCAGGTACTGGGAACCAGCGAGATAGCTGGGCGCTGCAATTTGGCATGCTGCGTGTGGCTTGGGATGGGGGAGAGAGCTAGGAATTCCCCAGGGCTGGAACCTAGTGCTGCAGTGGTGGCAGCTGCTCAGCACTTTGTAGCAACCACAGCAGTAATCCCTTGTGCAGGCCATAGTGCCTTGGCGACAATTTGCTGCTGCATGGGACCACCTATAGCAGCCACCCCCCATGGAGGTGGCATCTGCGGAGCTGCATGGATACCGCCTTCAGGAGCCACTTTTTGTGGAGATCTTCACAGTTCAACTTGTCCTGTCTTCATCTTGCCTAGCGTCCTACATGGTTTTTCAAATGTCTATTGTCTCCAATAAGCTTAAGTCAAACAGAAGGTTGTATATAGTTCTTGATTAAACTCATAACTCACTGAAGATCCAATATATTTGCTATTGATTAAAGAAAAATCTATATGCATATATACATATGGCAATAAAACTGACATTTGTTTATGGAAAAGAAAAAGTTTTGTTGATATTTTTGCCTCAAAGGGCCATTCCACCCCTGTAAGGAGGTAGGCTACAAGGGTACCTCCAGGCAGATAAAAATATTTGACCCCAAAAGTCTTTAAGTACACACAAACTACCAGACAACTGTTCAGATGAAATTAGTTATGTGCTATGAATCACAAAAGAGATGCCATTGAATTTATATATGGATTGCTTGCATAAATTGTATTTCTTAATCAAAAGAAAAAATCAAACATGAATTTATAAAATCTCTTACTTTGAATAAAACTGTCTCTATATGTAACTGTCCAGTATAATTTGATATGTAATGGCAAATTTCTTGAGTGATAGAATTAACATTTTTATATAGTTTGACCACTAAGCAGAATGGTTTACTATATTACTTATATTTTAAAAATTTCCTAGTGTATTAAACTGGCACTATGTATCATATTCTGTTTTAGTGTCATTGTTCAGTTAAAAGATGAATGAGATTTAAAATTTATTGAGAGAGAAAAATTTTAGGTAGATGACATAATAGAACACATACTGGGATGGGGTGAGAGGGAGAGCTTCAAATATAAAAATCAGCACCATAGTGTAAGGAGATTGTTTCAAACTACATGTCAATGATATGCTTAATTTTGCAGTAGCTAACACAGGTCTGAGGTTTATCCATCAAATAGCAAATTATCATATAATATTATTGTTGTAGATATTCTACATGTAACTTTGAAAACTAAAGCATCATTTTAATATGTATTTTCTTATTACAGAAGTCTTGGATGCATATCACTTGAAAGTCAAAAAATACAAACTAAAGACTCCCCAAGAAAATTCATATAATTTATCTAACCCAGTGGAAGCTGAATCATATTAAATAACTAATTTATAGATTTACATATATGTGTCTGTGTGTGTGTGTATATAAATATACACACACACACACATTTATTTATTTGGTATGTATATACATTCACTGAAATTATATCACAAAGTATGCTTTATTTTGTAAACTAGTTTTTTAACCTTATTTAAGAACACAATTTGTAATTGACCAACACATTACTATATTAGTATGCCTGCTTCTTATTAGAAACATTTATGCTTAATATAGAAATTTTCAGTCTGTTGCACAAAGTTATATTTTATCTTCATTTTATATTTCTACTTGGCACCATCTGTCTGCATTTGTTCTGGCAATCTTTATAGATTTGAGGATTTAGATTGGATTATCTCTATCATCATCCTCACGAATATTTATTGAATGTTTACTACATGCCAGCTACTGCTAAAAGTTTCACATGCATGTTTATTTAATACTTTAAAAATAGCTCCAAAGCAGTCACTATTAATAGTCTATTTTACAAATGAAGATATTAATTTCAGAAATACTTATTCTTTATACCTTCTCTACAACAGGAGGTATGTTTTAGCTTCAAGGCTCAACCACTTTTGATAAAGTTTATCTTGTTACAAAAAAAGCAATGATCACACTGTCACTTTAAGCTAAGTTGATTTCAAAGTAAAAATATTGTGTAAATACAGTAATTTCAAAATGATAAAGGATGTATTCTACAACTATGATAAATATCTTCATTAAACTTTAATCAAAAGATAATATAATAATTAACTATAAAATATGTAAAGTGCAGACATGTAGCAGTTAATGAACTTTGAGCCACCCTGGGTTTAAATCCTATTTCCAACCAGCAATTAGCTGTGTGCCCTTAGAAAAATTACTTGACCTTCATTTTCACCAATTTTTGTATCTGTTAAATGAGAGGGTAACAATATTTACCTTGCAGTGTTTTTATAAGGATTAAATGAATTCTTACATGTAATATTGTAATGGATCATAGCTGACAGTAATTAGCTGCTACAAATATGAAAAAAGAAAAAAAACACCCAGAAATGTTTCCATGGATAAATCTCAGTCTATGAGAAAGCAAGTAGATAATAAATAAGAATATATATGTTCTAAATAACACAGAAAGTTTGAAATAATTTGAAATATGTTCAATTTTATATTCTGCAAACCAAAGAGATCTTTTTAAATGTAAACACCTATGGTAGACAGAATGGATTCACAAAGATATCCATACCCTATCCTTAGAACCTGTGAGTATATTATGTCATATGGTAAAAGAGACTGCAGATAAAATTAAGGTATGGATTTTAAGATAGGAAGATGAGTCTGGATTATCCAGGTGGACTCAACTTAATCACATGAGCCCTTCAAAGCATAGGACATTCTCTGGTTGGAGTCAGAGAGATGTATTAGAAAAACCAAAAAGATCAGCAGAAGTTAGAGAACTCTGAAATATTAAAAAGACCTTATAGTGCCATTGTTGATTAAGGGACAGAGGAGGCCATGTGCCAAGGGTGGGGTCCTCAGTCCTATAATTGTAAGGAACCGGGCTCTGCTAAAAATCTAAATAGGCCCGGAAGCCAATTCTTTCTAGAGCCTCCCAGTAAGAGCTCAGCCTCACAAAGGAACACCCTAATTTTGGTTCCACAAGACCCTAAACAAAGAGCTAGCTAAGCCACCTGTGCTTAGATTCTGACCCAGAAAAACTATGAGATGAAAAGTAGATGTATTAAGCTGCGAAATCTGTTATAATTTGTTATACAATAATAGAAACCTAATATGGCACCCTTAGCTTAACAAAATTGAGTAGAACCCAAAGCAAAACTCAAAAAATTTTCCAGAGTATTAACCCAATAAATCAAGTTCTATAACACGAAGCAATAAAACTAGAAATAAATCTAAATACAAATGCAGAAAACCCAGTTGCTTAAAAATGTTAATTATAAACAAACTTTCTACTTAAATAAAGGTATTCAAAGAGAAATCCAAATTCTATTTATAGAATATAGGAGTAGGAAAGTTTATAAGGAATGAGAATGTTGCATGCTAAAACATTAGGAACAAGCAAAAGCTGTATTGAAAAACAAACTAAAATTCCTAAGCATTTTCATGAAGGGATCAAAGAAATGAATAAGTTCTATAATCTCAAAAATTGGAAAGACAATAAAAAGTAAATCTAATCTACAGAGATGGAAGTTGTTAATAAAAATGAATAGATAAATATATATATATAGCCCGGCTCGGTGGCTCAGCCTGTAATCCCGCGCTTTGGGAGGCTGAGGTGAGTGGATTGCCTGAGCCCGCGGGTTCAAGACCCGCCTGGGGAGCAAGACCTCATCTCTAC
>NW_007253021.1:65652-132627 GCF_000164805.1 Carlito syrichta
TTCCACCTCAGCCTTCCAAGTAGGCGGAACTACAGGCGCACGCTACCACGCGCGGCTGATTTTTTGAATTATTGTAGAGATGAGGTCTCTCTCCCCAGTTGGGTCTCAAGCCCGCGAGCTCGGGCAATCCACTCACCTCAGCCTCCCAAAACGCGGGATTACAGGCTGAGCCACCGAACCCGGCTAATAGATGAATATTAAAGCAGAATAAATAAATGTTAGTTATGAACTTAAGTATTTTAACAATCAATAGAAAAGACAAATCATTAGTTTTGACAATAAACAACAAAGGGGAAAAAGAAAATACATATACAACATTAAGAATAAAAAGTATGACAAAACCACAAATAAAAATTTTAAGGCAATAAAATATGTATCACTGTGCTAATAAACTTGAAAATATTTTCTATGCAAATATTAATTCATATAGTTCACTTAATAAGAGAGAAACCCTAAGAAAACCAGTAGCCATGGGGAA
Source organism: Carlito syrichta (assembly GCF_000164805.1). NCBI lineage: Eukaryota > Metazoa > Chordata > Mammalia > Primates > Tarsiidae > Carlito > Carlito syrichta. The sequence goes on from NW_007253021.1 coordinate 66,131, forward strand.
AAAATAATAAAGCCATTAAAAATGTTGACCCCAGACAATTTTACTGGCAAATTCTTTTACACATTCAACTATAACATAGTTCTGGAGTTATTTACATTGTATCAGATCATAGTGAAAGGAGGGATGTTTGTTTTATGGAGCCAGAATTAGGCTATTAACAATATCTAGAATAATTCAAAAAAGAAAAATAGTGACAAAATTTTACTTCTAAATGCAGATGGGAAAGTCAGAAATATCTTATTCATAATCAGAATTGAAGAATATAGTAAAATAATAATAAAATGTGAACAAATAGGTTTTGTTCTAGGGATGCAAGATACTTAACTATCAGGAAGACTAATGGCATTTGCAACAGTAATAACAGGTCCAGAAAAAAATAAACAAAGCATATGATCATGTTGACAAATGCCAAAAATGCAACATCTTTTACTGATGAAAAATAAAATACAAATATGCTTCATTAAAGTAGCAGCTAAAATTGACTGGGCACGGTGGTTCATACCTATAATCCCAGCACTTTGGGAGGTGGAGGTGAGAGGATTGCCTGAGTCCACAGGTTCAAGACCAGCCTGGGTTACATGGCAAGACTGTGTCTCTATAACAATTCAAAAACTTAGCTGGGCATGGTCGTGCACACCTGTAGTTCCAGTGACTACAGGATTGCCTGGGTCCAGCAGGTCGAGGATGTGGTGGCTATGAGTATGCCACTGCACTCCAACCTGGGTGATAGATTGAGACTCTGACGCAAAGTAAAGTAAAATAAAATAAAATAAAATAGTAGTCGAAATTTTATTTAACGGTTAAACATTACAATTTCTATTATAATCAGGAGCAAGACAATGATGCCAGACATCACTAGTATTGTGCACATCACTCTTTAATAAAAATTGCTACCTAAATGAATAAAATTCAGAGTTAAAGATTCTAAAATAAAATGACAAAATTAACACTATTTGCTGATGATTGCTTATCTAGAAAAAACAGAAGGAACTGCCAAACAAAACAAAGCAAGAAGCAATATGAGCACTCAATAAAAGATCTGGTTACTGTATGGATAGAATTGCATTCCCCCTCAAATTTGTCTGATGAAGCCCTAACCACCAATGTGACTGTATTTGGAGAAAGAACCTATAAGAAGGAAATTAAGGTTAAATGAGGTCATAGGGGTGGGACCTAATATGCTAAAATTAGTGGCCTTAAAAGAAGAAACACTAGATAACTCACTCTATACACATGCACAGAGAAGTCAGTTGAGTACACAGTAAAATGACAGTCACATGCAAGATAAGAGATGAGGTCACAGAATGAAGCCCACCTCACTAGAGTTCAGATCTGGAACTTCCCATAGCTGCGAGAAATACACTACTGTTATTTAAGTTACCCAGTCTATGATATTTGCTATGGCAACCTGACTGATACAGCAATCAATTTTACAGAGTATACGTTCTACTCATCAGCACATGGAACATACTCCAAGATCAATCACATTCTCAGACAAAAATTAAGCATGAACAAATTTCAAAGATCTAAATAATGCTACACATCTTTTTAGATCCCAGTGCAATAAAAATAAATATCCCCACCAACAAAATTCACCAAAAACACACAAAGACATGCTAAACCACATGCTGCTGAATGACTTCTGGATCAACATGCAAATCAGACAGAAATAAAAAGATTGCTGGAAAAAAACTAAAACATAGATTTATCTGATCAGAATTTTTCTAGAAAGCCATGAAATCAGTTTTAAGAGGAAAAGTAATAGCATTCCATGCACACATCAAAAACAGGAAGATCACAAGTAAACAGCCTAATATCACACATACAGGAACTGGAAAAGCAATATCATCTAAATCCTAACTTCAGCTGAAGAATCCAGATCACCGAAATAAAAATCATAATTGCAGGATATAGAAGATAAAATTATTATAGAAAGGACCAGCAGACAAACAGCTCGTTCTTTGAAAGGATAAATAAGATTGACAAAACCCTGGCCAGATTGACTAAGAAAAAGAGAAAGTACAAAATAAAATAATTAGAAATGCAAAAGATGAAGTCACAACTGACCCTTAAGAAATCTAAAAGATGATCAGAGATTACTATAAACACCGTATGTAAATAAACTATAAAATCTGAAGGAAATGGAGGACTTTCTGATATCACACAAGCTCCCAAGTTTGAAGCAACAAGAAATTGAAACTCTAAACAGACAAATAACAATTCAGGAAATTGATTCAGTCATAAGAAATCTCCCCACCAAAATAGTCCAGGCCAGATGACTTCCCAGCTGAATTCCATAAGACATATAAAGAGCTGATACTAACTTTATTGGAAGTAATCTAGGCAATCGAGAGCAATGGAATTCTCCCCACTCATTTTATGAAACTAACATCCTACTGATGCCCAAACCTGGCAAAGATCTGACAAGGAAAGATAACTACAGGACAATCTCCTTGATGAATATCGGCACAAAAATTATAAACATGATTCTTTCAAATACAAGTTACTCAAACGAAGTGAAAGGAAAAAAAACATTAAAAAGTGGGCAAAGGACATGAGTAGACACTTTTCAAAAGATGGCATACAAGCAGCCCACACAATATGAAAAAATGCTCAGTCTCACTCATCATCAGAGAAATGCAAATCAAAACTATAATGAGATACAACCTAACTCTAGTAGGGATGACTATTATTAATAAGTCAAAATACAACAGATGCTGGCACAGGTGCAAAGAAAAGGGCATACTTCTACTAGTTCAGCCTCTGTGGAAAGCATTGTGGTGATTCCTGAAATAACTAAAAATTGATCTTCTAAAATCCAGCAATTCCTCTCATGGGAATATACCCAGAGGAACACAAATTTTTCTACACAAAAGACACCTGCACATACATGTTTATTGCTGTACTATTCACAATAGCAAAAACATGGAGTCAACCCTACTGCCCATGCAAAGTGGAATGGATAAAGAAAATGTGGTACATATGCATGATGGAGTATTACACAGTTATAAAATCATAGACTTTGCAGCAAATTGGATGGAGTTGGAGACCATCACAAATGAACTATCACAGAAACAAAAAACTGAATGTCTCATGTTCTCACTCATAAGAGGGCCCTGAACATTAGTCACAATAGCACAAGGGAGGGATTGGTAATCACTGGGAAATTATAGGGGAGGAAGGGGAGAGGATGTTGCGGGGCATGTGACAAGAACACAAAGCATACTTGGTTCACTACCAGGGGGATTGAGGGCCGGTTAAAAGCCCAAATTTTACCTGCATGTATCCTACTTATGTAGTTAATTCTCACTTGTACCACCACATTCTTATAACAAAATAATTTTTTTAAAAAAGAATTCAGTATTTAATGAAATTTACATCACAATTCTGTATTTAAGAATACTTGTTAGGCACAGGTTTTTGAGTCAGACAGTCTTGAGTTCAAACCACTGATCTGTTATTTACTAGCTGTGTGACCTTTATCAAGTTACTCAACTTCTGAATATTAGTTTAATTATCTGTGTAATGGGGCAATAATACATTATAACGAAATAATATATGTGCCTGGCACATAGTACATTCTCAGTAAATGGTAGTGTCTGAATCCCTGTCTCACTGTTTAAATCAAAATAAATTACAGGTGGATACAAAGTCTGCATATGTAAGAAGTAAAGAAAGTGGGAATAAAATATAGATGAATGAAAATATGCTTATATTTGAAGGAACATACTTATAAGCTTGGTAAGAAATTAAAAATCATAAAGGAGCAATTGTACATTTGATATATAAAAATAAAAGTTTTGGTAGTAAAAATTAAATTGCCATAATTTAAGATGAACTACAGCAACAATATTGAAGAAAAGATATGCAATATATACGCCATTATGGTTAACTTTATGCAAATGTAAGAGCCAGTGAAATGGAGTTAGTTGGCTATTATTGCACATCCCTCCAAACCTACCGCAAAACTTAATTATTTGGCTTTGTGTTGGGTGTTTGCCAGATTGTGACTTTTTTGATCATTAGTTATGTGTGCTCCATATGTGTGCTGTCTTGATTTTAATAAATACATTTTTTTTCTATAAATATTTGTAACCAATGAGTGACCTTATATTTGTAGAAGTCTTGAAATGAACCTGAAGCAATTGAAACATGGGTCTTGATTTCTAAATGATATTATTTCTAGTTGCAGAGAGATGTTGTTATGTATGCCTTTGGCTAATGTCTTCATTAATGACTTTGAAAAGAAGTTAAATGGCATGTTAATTAAATTTGAAGTGATAGTAAAGGAAACAGTGTTGTGAACATAATTGAGATTCCAAACAATAACCTCTGTGGGAGAGATTAAGTATATAAGGAGACAAGAAAGCCAGATTTAACCTATCAAGTAGAAGCAATAATGCAGAGAAAAATGATCAAAAATATGATATTTTAGTCTAAGGATAGTACTGACTGGAAATCAGTCACACTGCGAGCATTTGGCAGTCACCAGAATAAAATTAGGCTAAATAAAATTCTTAAGCAATGAAAAGATTCACACTGAATTTCTAACTTATTTAAAAAAAATACATTTTACTTTGAAATGTCGTTCTAAGTGTTGGTGTAGCCCATAAACAAAGGACCCTAGGCTTTAGAGATAGATCTTGTGATCAGAAAACGTTCCATGTCTATTACTGAAGTAAACACAACTATCCACAGCAGAGATACAATTAGTTATGTAAAGAAAATTTGGACAGTCATGCCACATCATAGTGTTTTGAAAAGAACAAAAAAGTAAATGATGGTATTAATCGCATTTTAAAGTCAGTGTTTTCTAAGAATCACTTGCTTAGAACAACCTGCAGTGCTTTTCAATATGCAGATTTCTGGGTTCCAGTGCAGGCTGTAGTACACTAGTGTTTCCTACTGAAACAGAGTCCCAGGATGTAGGTACTTAGAATCTGCATTGTAAACCAAGGTTGTTATCTTTTTTTTTTTAGCATAGTAAGTTGTGGAGGCCATTATTTTATGTTATCAGAACAACACTGCACTAAAATTTGATGAACGGTAAGTAATGTACAAAATAGGAACTGTGTCATGCTGTGGCAAGCATGTTGTAATGATTTTGAATATAAAGATACTGATTATCAGGAGTTACCAACTCTACACAAAGGAGAGGCATAGCATCATCAGGGTTACTTGTGAAAAGCCTCAAATTAAATACTTCATAACTCCATGATGCATCATTCACATAGATTTCAATGTGACTGGTACCCCTTAGAGTTGTGCAGTACAAATCCTGAATCAGTATATACAGATGTTACCAGTTAGTACTAGCATATTCTGTTTTGGAGCAGGATAGTTTATCAATTTCTATCATACTCACAATAAAAAGACCTTTTAATGGCTCATGTTCACCAGACTTTACAAATTTGATATTCAAGATGCCTTGATGTTAAGACATAGAAGTTACTAGAAATAAGTACATAACCTGTTATAATATAGTCATATTTTCATTCATAAATCAGTCTTCTGTTATTTAAGCTTGGGTTAATCATAGTTTTATAACCTATAGAGTTGAGTGCCAGACCCTTGACCACTAAAGCATATTGAGCAAATGAAACCTACCCTGAAACTATAAGCCAGTTTTGCCCTTGTCGTGAATAGAGATGCCATATTGTCATATTATGTATTTTCTGTGATAAAGGAAAAAATGTTTGGATAAATAAGAAAAGGCAGAGACAGCTTGATGAGTCACAGACTCCATTTAGAATATTTTCCCTTACATGCAATTTTTTTTGCACCTACAACCAGATTGTAACCTTGAGAAGAATCTTATGTACAAAATGAGAGGCCACAGTGGAAAATTTACTTCTGGGAGTAGGTCATCAAAAAGAGCATGCTGAGTCCAGATGCAGAGGAAATTAGAACCTTTGTTTGTTGTCTTTTTGAGGATAGTTGTGCCCTCTGTGAAAATTACATAGCCCCTCCTTACACTGTTTGAGAGGGAGAGGAGCCCATTAACAAAACAAGTAAGGGTGATGTTGGAGCACAAAATCAGAAAGAGGAGAAAGAAAAATAATTGAGTTTGAAAACAACTTAGTCATTAGGACTGATTGTATTAGTGGAGGAAAAGGGTGAGGAGAGAGAAAATTTGTTACCTGAGCAGACGGAACTCACGGAAATAGTGACTAGCAGATGATAGCTTCTCCCACAGGTTTCTCTTCTTGTGAAAACCATCTTTACCTGATCCTCGTGCCCTCTCTATACACCTCCTTGTTTCTTTCCTTCTCTTTACAAGTAAATTTCTTTTTACAATTTGACTATCTTTCCTTATCTCACCTATCTTTCCTTATCCCCTAACTTAAGTACGTTTCATGTAAAATTTCTTCCAACCATTCTACTAAATCTGTACTTCTAAAAATGACCATTGCTGTATCACGCCTATATTTCCAAGTCCAAATCTTTTTCCAGATCTATTTCTGTTTATACAAGTATCTGCTGGTATTACCCCATAAATACAGCGAAAGCTCAACAGAAAGAACAAAAACAATACAAATAACAAGACAATTTATTTATTGGCCACTGCCAGTCATTGCTTCAAGTATTTTGTATGTATTAACTCTTGATTCTCTCAACAATTCTAAAATGTGGATACTATTATTCTCCTCATTATACAGATTAGATAATAAACTTGGTGAAGTTTCATAGCTTTTTCAAGTCCACATAAACTAGTAAGTGATACAGCTAGACTTTGAACTCAGGTGGTCTGACTTCTAAGTGTTTGACTAATTTCATGAGCTGTCTTTATGTTATATCACTTCAAATTCAGCATATCTAAAATTAAATTTCTAAATCCCTATTTCTAACCTTAAGGAAAATTCTTCTCCTTTTACATTCTTTAATGAAATCACCATTCACTCAAGTTCCAATGATACCATTTTTAGTCATAGATATTAAAAACTAGAGAATTTTCAGGGTTCTGATTTACAAGTGTCTGAGCATATCCATCCAAAAAACTCCTTACAAAACTACTTTTAATGCTGAATGTGCTTACTTTAATATAACATGTACACAGGTCTGTGAATATAAATTAATAGTTCTTAAACATTCCATAATTATTTCTATGATTTCTTGCAAATAAACTTAAATTGTAAATGCTTAGCCAGGGTATATGATATTTGACAAAAATTCAATTGCCTATGCTCTCTTTTAGTGACTCCCTAGAGCTTCATCAGGCATGTAAATGCTTCAGTAACTTGTATGAAGAAAAAATGCTCCAGACATCTTCTTTCTCCAAATAAAAAGTTATATAAAAGAATAGCATTTTAATTTATATTATCTCTAGAGTGAACAATATAGTTGGTTAAGTGTGGGGATAGGGGATTGAAATAGCTAAGAAATTTAATTTATATGGGAACTATTCTTTTAATCATTCAGATATTTCTCTCGTGTTTGCGCACCATGTTTGGAAACACACGTCTTTGGCATAGAGTAGACCAGCCATCTCTGTAGTTAGATGATTTTTTCACTTTTGTTCATGTATTTTGGTGTTCGATAGACTTAGTCAACTTTTACATTTTAGCATTGTTTAAAGAGCAAGTCAACAAATAGGCTAGTATGCTAAGAGAAGTTTGACTCAATTTCGCCTTTGAACTCTAAAAGAGAGCTCATTCACTTACTATCAGTAGCTTTAAAATTACCACAAATTCTAACAATAGTTTCTATTCTCTAGTAAAGTAAATTAATTTAATAATAGTTCCACACCAAGGTATTCTTATTAAAGATGCTTTTGACTCTGTAACTGAGCTGTTTTTTGCCTTGTTTCCTATGAGGAGATAGATCCCTGCCTTTTTCTCCAATAATCTTAACTAGGCCTTTATTTTCTCCTTTGCTTGATCCTTTGTCAATATTCTAGTTCTTGCCACATTCTATTCTTACAATTTCTTTATCATTGTTAATTTCCAGAAATCAGAATCCAAACCCAGAATTTCATTACCCATGTCAAGTGTTACCTTATTTCTCTGACACTATCTGCCTACACCCTGGGACTATTGCATATGGTAAAAGAAACTGTACATTGCAAACTCTAGGGGACACCAACTGTGCAGACTGTGAAGTGAATTATGCTTTTTGGAGTTGTGCAATGAGGTGGTCCTAACAAAATCTTTGCCTATTATGTGCTGACAGACTACCCTTTCTCCCTTTTGTAACATCTTGTTCTGCCTATGTCAGCGAAATATGCCTAGTTTATATTTCCAGACTTCCCTGATTTCAATTTTCTACCTTCTTGGACCACCTATTAATGCCTGCTGTTTAAACACTACTGCCAATGATTACCAATGCAACCTTTTTAAAACATCAAAATTGTAAAGAAAAAGTCCCTGTTAGAATGACAAAATTGCAATACTCAAGGGTACATGAAATAGCTAGTCATCAAGGTTCTGGTTTTAACTCTGTTCATTGGAGAGAATATATACACATATGCAGACATGGTAGCTCGCAATATTTGTTTTTCTCATTGCATTAACTTTAGTGAGAGAGATATTTTGTATTTATGCCATCCAACAAGTGACTAAAATTTTGACTGATTCTGTGTCTCATAATTCATATACATATACTATATTAGAATGGTTTTCTAGAGGATCTAAGAATTGAACCTGAAAAGAAACTACATTCTTTGTATAATTTCACTTAACACACTTATTAATTGAAAGATATGGACCGCAGTGACTAGGTTATATTTTTTGAATATTGAAAACTTTGTTCAGGCTATGCTTATACAATCATTTTGAATTTCCTTAAAAAGATGAAAGAGAATACTAATAGCAGGTACCATGAGAAAACACATTATTATCTACGTCTTAGTTAATTATAAGTTACCTATAATATGACTTTTGTCATTTTCTATTTTGGGAAAAATCTAGACATTTCTAAAAAATAAGACACTAACCATTTGGTAAGTTACACCAAATGACGTTTCTAAAGTGTAGATATTGATCGAAAAGAACAAATCAGTAGGTTTGGTTCACAACAGTGGATCATGGATTTATTGCAGTGTCTTTTCATTTTATTATGAATCATAATAAGCTCCAAAATATACTTAAGGGATCTAACCCGTTTTTTTCTCAACTGGTGTGAAAACTTATTTCATTTTTATTTTTGTAAAATGTGGAGATGAAAGGCCAAGAAAAAGTAGAAACATCCTCATTGACTATAAAGAGAGTGACACAAGTGGTATCATTTTCTCGCTTCATATAAACTGCCTCATTGATGGAGCATTTTTGATTGTCTTCTGTTTTTGCAAAGTGTTGCTGATCAATATTGGCTAAGAGCACAGATTCATAGCAATCACTGCTCCGAGGCATATAATTGGAACATGCAATTTTCTAGCCTGCTTAATATAAATGACAACCAATACCATAATATCTTTGTTTAACGTTTATTAAGTGGGATGGAAATCACAGATAGCTAAGATTCTTGCTGCTACAATGACTAGGCTGAGCACTTTTTTCTCTTTAGTCTCCTTCTATAATTCCCTAAAGGCAGCTTTATTGTATTATCAAATTCTAGCTAGCTTGCTTCATTGGAGTTTATGATTTTGAAGCAATAGCAATATAAGGCAAATTTGTGGGTATGGAAAGCTATAGCAAAAAACTCTTCCTTTTTGTCTATTGTAACAAAACAAAAAAGTGTTATTTTCAGTGCCAAGATATTTTATTCAAAGAAAACCTTTTTTGTTTTAGTCAGTAATATTACTAAAAAAAGAAACTGTTTAGTGCCTAAAGCTAGAGTTCTTCACATTTTATCATGTAGCATTCAAAGAGGAGCAGTTTAGTAAGTTCTAATGGTTTTCTGAAATTTTCCTTGTAAATAAGTTGGCATGGGGCTCAACCCAGATCAAAAAGCCTAGACTTAGATATAGAATTGCTTACTTAAATCCCAGATTGCAAATGTAAGTATTTTAAAGAATAAAGGCAATAACATAAATTTGTAAAGAGACTAGACATAGGTGGTAAGTAATGGCAAACAGGAGTATATTTCTTTTTAAAATAAATTCAAATGAGTTTGTGGCAGTGTTTTAATGGATTTTACAACATCATATCTATTCTCACATGGAAGCTCATTAGACTATGGTAATAAAGAACCAAGCTGGAATATTACACCTTATTTTTAAAAATTCTACAGTCAATAAAACTTTCCAATCAAGAGTTTCTTAAATATGACATCAGAACTCTCCTTTGGCAATATTACCATCCCACCTCCTTCACATATGTACATTTATGTATGAGTGCTTAACAAACTCACAGTTCTTATTTACTTCTTGTAGGGTTTTAGTGAACTATTGGAAGTAGTTTGGTGAATACTATTTTATGAAAAGTCTACTTAAAACAGACATTAAAAAACAGTCAGTCAATAACTTAAAAGAGTATACCTCTCTTAGAAACTCAATAATGGGCTCTTCATATTTGACTACATATGTTCTAAAATACTAAATATTTGGGTATAAATCCTTATGCATCTCAAAGCAAAAATAAAAGTTTTCAAGTTAACATTAGTCCCAAGACAAGATGACACTTTTTGATTCATACTATTTCTCATCAGTTAAAGTAGATCCAGTTCATTGATTAGGGAGTAGACTAAGCAGTCATAATAAAAAGAGTTCAAAATATTGTGGGTTCCAACATGAAAGAAGCAATTTTTCTGACTCACATAATAGTCCAAGGCAGTCCAGGGAAAATAGCTTTATGCTTAAGAAGATGTCTGATGAGCTGTATACTGTACTTCTGTCCACATCCTATCATCAAAAGCTTAATAAGTTGGGTTTGCCTAACTACAGGGAGGTTGAGGAATACCGTTTCTAATTGAATGGCCATATTCTTAGCTGAAATTGTGAGGGAAAGCATGGGCACTAGGGAACTTTTAGCAATTTCTGTCATAACTAGAAAATATTTGTGGACATAGTACAACATATTAATATATAGAAGGGTCACCCCTTCAGGTCCCCTCCAACTGTGAGCTTTTCTGTTTTCTCAATAAATCCTACATTCTCACAAAATAAAATAAAATGTGAAAGAGAAAACTTGAAGATAAGCAGTTCAGTTAAAATTCAGTGAATGTCTGTACAAAATATAAATCACTTGGTCATTTAATGAGTACCGAGTACCCCAAACTTTTGATGGTTCAATTTATAATTTTTAAAATGTATTATAATGTGAAAGTAACACACATTCAGTAAAAATGATACTTTGAATTTTTACCTTTTCCCATGCTAGTGATATGTAGTATTATATTCGTTCATGATGTTAGGCAGCAGCAGCCAGACACAACTCTCAGACAGTCACACAATCATTATGGTAAACAACTGATACTCTATGACATACTGTGTTGCTAGATGAATTTGCTCAATTGTTGAAAGACTTGAAAAAGGTAAATAGTATGATAAGATTTGCCCTTTGGTAAGATTTACTCTGGCTGCCTTTTAGAGAATAAACTGTAGGAGGTAAAGTTAAAGGCCAGAAACAGACTACTGGGAGACTTTTACAGTGGTCCAAGTCAAAAAAAAAAAAAATATATATATATATATATATAATATGGTTTGGGCTGTGATGGTGACTGTGGAAAATGTAATGGATTAAACATATTGGGGAAATGTTGATAGTAAAGCTGATGAGATTGACTAGTAATAAGTCTGTAAGCAAAATCTTTGTTACTATAATAGCACAGATGATTGGGTTGCACTTGGTACTGAAACTTTTATCTTTTATTTGTGCCATGTATTTTTTTTATACAAGCAATTTCTTGATGTCACATACCCCAATTAGTAGAATTTGCTGCAAAGACCATTTCTTTTATGAAAGGAAAATAAGGGGATTTATTTGATTAACAAGTTGTTAGAAAATTCTGATTATCCAGCATAGACAATCAGCTTGATTAGCAAGTTTAAAATAGATATGCTATTTAAAAATACAGAAGTATGATTTTTAACCAAAATATTTGCCAAATGAATAGTTTTTAAGATGAAATAAATTCCCATGAGGGCATGTGGGAAAGCAAGACCTTCAGGATAAAATCTGTTTTAAGTGTGGGTTACTGAGTAAATGAGAACAATTTTTGAGGTTATGTAAGCCTCAGAAGGGTACTGGATTGGGAGAGAGAATCAAAGGGTCTATTTCAGCTATCTTCAGTTGGTAATGCCTACTGGATACTAACCTGTAAAAGTTCTAAGAAAGTACTTAAGAATATATGAGGGAGCAACCATTTCGGGTTCCCTCCAACTGTGGGAACTTTTCTGTCCTCTCAATAAATCCTGCTTTATAAAAAAAAAAGAATATATGAAGAGTTCAAGAATAAGATGAAAACACAGAACATGTGATTCTAGATATGTGGTGTTTGAGTTGCCTATTCTACATTCAAATAGCAATTCCTATTAGGAAGTTGAATATATAGGTGTTTGAAGCCAAGGAGAGAGAATATTGATAGAAAAATAGATTTTAGACTCTTCAATATGTCCATGACAACTAAAACCATGAGAGTGGACACTATTGCCCATCATCTGAAAATGTAGTGAACAATTACTAATAAAAGAAATCCCAGCACAAAGTCCAGAGAAATAAGAGAAGATGAGAGAGTCAGAAAATCCTTGGTAAGAAGGGTAACAGGAAAACCAAAGAAAGTATTTTTAGGAACAAGAATTTGTCAACAATACCAAGTACTTCTCATGGGACAGGCATGATAATGTCTGAGAAATACACGTTAGATTAAATAAAAGGAGCTCCTTGGTGTCCCTAGTGAGATAAGCTTTGGTGGATTACTGATGGTAGAAACTACATCTTGTTGAGATGTCTACTGCATATAGATTAAGAATGGAGATAGCAACTGTAGATAGTTCTTACAAGAAGTTTGATTGTGATCTGAAGGAGAGAAGTAATGCAGCAGCTGGAAAGAGTTAGGGACTTCTGTTTTAAAGAAAGGAGAAATTGAACTTAAGTGCTGATAGAAAAGACCTAATAAAGGTTGAAGATAAAAAAGAGAAAAGGGAACAATACTCTTAATAAGTTTTCTGAGCAAACAAAAAGTGTTGGTTTACAAAATATATATGAAGATATTAGCCTTAGGCAGAAGAAAAGATACCTCTTTCATTGTAATAGGAAGGTAGAAGCAAAGAATGGTTGTGAATGCAAGAAATCTTGAATAATTGTGATTAAAATAATAGAAATGCCATTTATTGCTATTGACTTCTATTTTATGTGAAATAGGAGGCAACATTACCTACTGAGAATGAATGACGTGTAGTGAGGTAGATAATGAGAGAGACTGACAGGGAGTGAGACTGAAAAGAGAGAGTGACAGAAGGGTCTAGTACAATCCTATATTTGGTCTTTTTTGTCTCTCTTTTAAATAACTTTTTAATTTATCTTGTAATTTTAGTCGTGTTAATATTTTAAAAATTAATCTATTAATATTTTTTAAAAATATTTTTTATTTTAAAGATGCGAGGTATAATTCAGGATTAGGTATGCAAATAGTCATTATGCAGTTACCCTTGTTGATGAGGTGTGCCCAACCCTCACTCTCCTGGAAATTTCACACTAACACCAATCCTTTTCTTATAGTATTATGATAATTGTTCAAGGTCCCCTTATGAGTGAGAACATGAGATATTCAGTTATTCACTTCTGTGGTATATCACTCAGTATTATACAGTCTAACTAAGTCCATCCAAGTTGCTGTGAAGTTCATAATTTTGTCCTTTATATGGCTGCATAATATGCCATTGTATTTATTTACCACTTTTTTTATCCAGTCCTCTTTCAATGGGCAGCATGATTGGTCCATGTTTTTGCTATTGTGAATAATGCTGCAATAAATATGTGTTTACAGGTATATATTTTTTTTAATTTTTAATTTTAAAATTGTGGGGAACAATTCAGGGTTGGGTATACAAATATTCATTGTACCCTTGTTGATAAGATGTGATCCCCCTCTTCCCCAGGCATATTCCCATGACTGCCAATCCCACCTCCCAGGCCCCACACACCCCCACAGTTTTCTGCTACTGTCAATCATTTTCTTATAGTATTACAATAGTTGTTCAAGGTCCATATGAGTGAGGATATGTGATACTCAGTACTTTGTTTCTGAAAAATCACTCAGTATTATAGACTCTACGTCCATCCAGGCTGCTGCAAAGTTCATGATTTTGTTCTTTATGGCTGCATAATATTCCAGTGTGTATATGTACCACTTTTTAAAATCCAGTCCTCTTTTGATGGGCAGCATGGTTGGTTCCATGTTCTTGCTATTGTGAACAATGTTGCAGTAAACAGATCTATGCAGGTATCTTTTTTATAGAGTGATTTGAGTTCTTCCTGGTATATTCCCAGTAGGGGGATTGGGCAGGCATATGGAAGGTCGATTTTTAGAATTTTAGGAATTGCCACGGTGTTTTCCATAGAGACTGAACTAGTTTACACTCCCACCAACAGTGTAGAAGTGTTCCCTTTTCTCCACATCCTCACCAGCGTCTGTTATTTTTTGAGTTATTGATGATGACCATTCTGACTGGAGTTTGATGGTATTTGAGTGTAATTTTAATTTACATTTCTTTGATGACTAGTGAGGCTGAACAGTTTTTCATGTATCTGTTGACTGCCCGTATGTTTTCTTTTTTTTTTTTTGAGTTGGTGTCTCACTCTGTCGCCCAGACTGGAGTGCAGTGGCTGCTCCTGGCCACCGCAGCCTCGACATTCAGCCTCAGCCTTCCAAGTAGCCGGAATTATAGGCATGTGCTACCACGTCCGGCTGATTTTTTGATTTATTGTAGAGATGAGGTCTCACTGCCTAGGCGGGTCTCGAACCCGCAAGCTAAGGCAATCCACTCACCTCAGCCTCCCAAAGGCGTGGGATTACAGGCTGAGCCACCGAGCCCGGCCCGTATGTCTTCTTTTGAGAACTGTCTATTCATATCTTTTGCCCACTTTGTAATGGGCCTGTTTTTTATTTTTTTAATTTTCAGCATGTTTGAGTTTCTTGTAGATCCTAGATATTAGGCCTTTGTCAGACATACAGTTGGAAAATAGTTTTTACCAGTCTGTGAGCTGTCTCCCTGCTCTCTTGATGGTTTCTTTGGCTTTGCAGAACCTTGTCAGTTTGATGAGGTCCCAATTGTCAATATTATATCTTATCACATGGGCACTTGGGGTTTTGATCAGAAATGGGTTGCTAGTTCCAATTTCCATAAGAATGTCTCCTGCATTTTCTAATGTTCTTATAGTTTGAGGTTTTATGTTTAGATCTCTGATGCATTTAGAGTTGATTTCCCCTGAAAACTGGAAAAAGACAAGACTGTTGACTCTTGCCTCTCCTGTTCAACATAGTGTTAGAAGTCCTAGCTAGAGCAATTAAACAAGAGAAGGAAATCAAGGGTATCCAAATTGGAAAAGAGAAAGTTCAGTTATCCTTGTTTGCAGAAGACATGATCCTATACCTCAAAAACACAAGATAATCCGTCAAAAATCTCCTTGCACTGATGAAGGCTTTTGGTAAAGTCTCAAGGTATAAAACAAATGTGTAAAAGATAGTAGCATTCCTATACACCAACAAAAAACAGAGAGGAACCCAAATAAAAAGCACAATCCCATTCACAATAACCCCAAATGAATGAACTACCTTGGCATCTACTTAACCAGTGAAGTGAAAAACATTTACAACTAAAACTACAAAATACGTGCTCAAAGAGACCAAAGATAACTCCAAAAAATGGAAAAATATTCTATGCTCATGGATTGGAAAAATCAACATTGCTATGATGTCCATCCTACCCAAGACAATCTATAGTTTTAATGCAATGCCCATTAAATTACCAGCAGCATTCTTCTCAGACCTGGCAACGACAATACAAGAATTCATCTGGAAACATAAATAACCATGAATAGCCAAAACCATCCTCTGCAAAAGAAACAAAGTGGGAGTTAGCACACTTCCAGACTTTAAGCTTTATTATAAGACTACAATAATCAAAAGAACCTGGTATTGGTACAAGGACAGGCATATAGACCTATAGAACAAGATAGAGATTCCAGAAGCAAAACCTCAATTTCTCAACCAACTGATCTTCAACAAAATCTCCACCAACAACTCCTGGGGAGAGGAGAACCTATTCAGTAATTGGTGCTGGGAAAATTGACTGACCACATGCAGAAGATTGAAATAAGACCCCTACCTATCACCACACAGCAAAATAAATGGTAAATGAATCAAAGACTTAAATGTAAAGCCTCAAATTATAAGAACCTTAGAAAATGCAGGAGACACTGTTATGGAAATTGGAACTGGTGATCAATTCCTGATCAAAACTTCAAGTGCCCATGCCATAAGAGATAAGATAGACAAGTGGGACTTCATCAAACTGACAAGCTTCTGCAAAGTCAAAGAAACCATCAAGAGAGTAAGGAGACAGGCAACAGACTGGAAAAAAGATATTTGCTAGCTGTATATCTGACAATGGCCTAGCAACCAACCTAGGATTTTCAAGGAACTCAAACATGCCAAAAAAAAAAAAAAAAAACAGTCCTATCAAAAAGTGGGCAAAATTATGAATAGATACTTCTCAAAGGAAGGCATATGGGCAGCCAACAGATACAGAGAAAAATGCTCAGCCTGTGAAATGCAAATTAAAGAAATGCAAATAAAACCATAATGAGATAGCACCTAACTCCAATCAGGATGACCATCATCAATAACTCAAAAAATAACAGATGCCAAAGAGGATGAGGGGAAAAGGGAACACTTCTACAGTGTTGGTGGGAGTGTAAACTAGTACTACTGTTGAGGAAAGCAGTTTGCTGATTCCTAAAAGATCTAAAAAACCAACCTTCCATATGACCCTTCAATCTGCCTTCTGGGAATATACCCAGAGAAATTTAAATAACTCTATAAAAAATACACCTCCATGGCAGATTTTCAATCTGAAGAAATTTGTTTATGCTTGACTTATGGCCAAGGATGTGGTCAATCTTAGATTGCGTTCCATGTGATGATAAGTAGAATGTATATTCTGTGGTGGTTGGGTGGAGTGTTCTGTAGATGTAAATTAAGTCCACTTGGTCAAGCGTCACATTGAGGTTCCAGATCTCCTTGCTGATTTTTTTGTCCTGATGATCTGTCTAGGGTTGTGAGTGGGGTATTAAAGTCTCCAGCTATGATAGTTTTAGAGTCAATATCTTTTTAAAGTTTGCCTAGAAGCTGCTTTATGAAAGTTGGTATTCCTATGTTGGGTACATATATGTTCATGATGGATATTTCTTGTTTTTGGATTGAACCTTATATCATTATGTAGTAACCTTCTGTATCTTTCTAAATTTTTCATATCTTAAAAGGGTATTTTGTCTGAAATTAAGACTGCAACTTCTGTTTTCTTTTGTGTTCTGTTTGCCTGAAATTTTGCTTCCTATTCTCTTTCTTTGAGTCTGTGAGTGTTCTTTCTGATGAGATGAGTCTCTTGGAGACAATATATTGTTGCCTCATGATATTTTATCCATTTTGTCATTCTATGTCTTTTCAGTGGTGCATTTAGTCCATTCATATTCAGGCTTATTATTGAAATGTGAGAGTTTATCCCTGTCATGGGATTCTTATAGATTTGTTGTTGTTCCTGTTTGTTTGTTGTCTTTCTTTTGGTTTTTGGGTTGGTTCATGTGTGTTTTCAATATCTTTCCTGCATTCTTGTAAAGAACATTTTCGTTCCTTTTTCCCTTTCTTCTGTGTTTAATACTCTCTTAGGTGTTTCTCATCGAGCTGGTTTAGACGCAGCGTAAGTTCTTAGAGATTGAATGTCTGAGAAAGATTTTAATTCTCCCTCACTGATGAAATTTAGCTTAGCTGGGTAGGTAATTCTTGGTTGAAATTGTTTATCTTTGAGAACTTTTGAGATTGGGCTGATCTGTTTTTGTTGATAAATCTGCTGCTCTTCTAGTTGGTCTTCCCTCGTCAGTAGTGTGACTTTTCTCTCTTACTGCCTTTAGGATTTTTTCTTTTATATCTACTTTGTTTAGGCAAATTACTATGCGTCTAGGAGTTGGTCTTCTCATTTGTTGTCTTGCAGGGGTTCTCTGAATCTCTTGTGTTTGAATGGTCACATCACTGATGAGATGAGGGAAATTTTTAAAAATAATTTCATAGAATGTTTGTTCCATGGTGGTTTCTGTCTCTCCTTCTGCCTCAGGAAGTCCAATTACTCTTAGGTTTGGTCTCTTGAAGTAATCGTTCATCTTTTGAAGGTTTTGTTCTGCCTTTTTATGCTTCTTTTCTATGTTTTTGACAGTTTGGGTTAGTTCTGTAATTTGGTCTTCAAGTTCTGAGATTCTTTCTTCTGCTTGGCAAATTATGCTTTCCATGCTTATCAGTTTGTTATTTATTTCATTCACAGAATTCTTTCACTGCTGTTATCTTAGTTATCAACTCCATCTGGGTTTGTAGTTTGCGATCAGTCATTCCAGAGGCTCTTCATTGTTTACATTCCATAGTCTGTTTTCTCAGTGTGGCCTCACAGGGGTCTGTGTGAGACCCATATTCTTCTTTTGGTTTATCTTCATTTATGTAAATTTCCCACACACATACTTATTTTTCCTCTTCTTCAATTCTTTTTTTCAGGGATGGGGGGATTGCTTTTACTTCTCTTTGCTCAGTCTTCTATTCTTCCTTATGTGGATCCTCTGGCTTTGTTCAATTGTGAAGCTGGCCTGTGGGTTGGGGGCTGTATGTTTTGCAGTTTTGAGATTTAATTGAGGTAGAAGTTTTGATTCTATCTGCAGATCCCAGTATCCACTGACAGGTGTGTGGGCACCCAGGAACCCCTTTCCCACTATCTTACAATCTGTCCATGCAGTGGAGGTATAGGTTTGCTTCCTGAAAGCAAAATGAGGTGAGAAAAAGGAAAAGAATGGAAAAAGAAAGGAGAGTGGCAAGAGGAAAGTGGAGAGAGAGGAGTAAGAGGGAAAACAGACAGATGTACCAACTATCAAATGAAAAAAGACACAAAGAGAGAAAAGAGTAAAAAAACTAAAACATACAACTCATCATACAAATCGACAATCTAGCAAAAATCTCCCTATTGATGTACTCTTCCCATACACAGACAGGAAGACTAAAGAAAAGAAAAAAATCAGTAAAATAGCAGAAACACAGCAAATATGAATATATTATCAGAAACAGAAAGAAAAAAAACTGAAACAACAAAAAAATGTGCAAAACAGACAGACAAAAAATAAAAAAAAGTAAATAAAAGCAAGGAACCAAACTCACTCTGAGGTTATCCCTGTAAGTCCAATGTCCTTTCAGCTCTGATCTCTAGCTCTCAGCACAGGCAGATCGGGTTGCTCTCAGCACAGGCTGATGTGCTTTCAGCTTGGGTCTATTGTGGGAGGAGGATGGATCTCATCTCGACTCATCCGGCTTGCTGCCTGTCAAGTCTGCCTCTCAGATCTGACCGGTGTCTGCTCCAGCATGAGGGAGGGGCTTCTGTTTCTCCCAGCTTTAGAGATTACCTTAGATAATAAGTTGGAGGCTGGATGGAACTGGGCACAGCTGGGTGTGGCAGTGCAGGTCGCTGCCTGGTACGAGGACAGAGAAAATGGTTGTGGTCAGTATCTCCTCACCTGGCATGGACTCCTCTCCAGCTCTCCCTAAACCTCTTTCTTCACTGATCAGATCCAGGGCTACAGCTAATCCACTATAGCAGATGATGGTGTGGACCAGGCACCAGGCAATGACAATCAACTGGCTTCAGCAGGCTTTTCTGAGGAGAGTCCCACAAACAGCAGATGATCTTTTATGCCCTTGCTCCAATCTCAGGGCCATGGAGGTGTATTTTTTATAGAGTTATTTAAATTTCTCTGGGTATATTCCCAGAAGGCAGATTGAAGGGTCATATGGAAGGTTGGTTTTTTAGATCTTTTAGGAATCAGCAAACTGCTTTCCTCAACAGTAGTACTAGTTTACACTCCCACCAACACTGTAGAAGTGTTCCCTTTTCCCCTCATCCTCTTTGGCATCTGTTATTTTTTGAGTTATTGATGATGGTCATCCTGATTGGAGTTAGGTGCTATCTCATTATGGTTTTATTTGCATTTCTTTAATTTGCATTTCACAGGCTGAGCATTTTTCTCTGTATCTGTTGGCTGCCCATATGCCTTCCTTTGAGAAGTATCTATTCATAATTTTGCCCACTTTTTGATAGGACTGTTTTTTTTTTTTTTTTTTGGCATGTTTGAGTTCCTTGAAAATCCTAGGTTGGTTGCTAGGCCATTGTCAGATATACAGCTAGCAAATATCTTTTTTCCAGTCTGTTGCCTGTCTCCTTACTCTCTTGATGGTTTCTTTGACTTTGCAGAAGCTTGTCAGTTTGATGAAGTCCCACTTGTCTATCTTATCTCTTATGGCATGGGCACTTGAAGTTTTGATCAGGAATTGATCACCAGTTCCAATTTCCATAACAGTGTCTCCTGCATTTTCTAAGGTTCTTATAATTTGAGGCTTTACATTTAAGTCTTTGATTCATTTACCATTTATTTTGCTGTGTGGTGATAGGTAGGGGTCTTATTTCAATCTTCTGCATGTGGTCAGTCAATTTTCCCAGCACCAATTACTGAATAGGTTCTCCTCTCCCCAGGAGTTGTTGGTGGAGATTTTGTTGAAGATCAGTTGGTTGAGAAATTGAGGTTTTGCTTCTGGAATCTCTATCTTGTTCTATAGGTCTATATGCCTGTCCTTGTACCAATACCAGGTTCTTTTGATTATTGTAGTCTTATAATAAAGCTTAAAGTCTGGAAGTGTGCTAACTCCCACTTTGTTTCTTTTGCAGAGGATGGTTTTGGCTATTCATGGTTATTTATGTTTCCAGATGAATTCTTGTATTGTCGTTGCCAGGTCTGAGAAGAATGCTGCTGGTAATTTAATGGGCATTGCATTAAAACTATAGATTGTCTTGGGTAGGATGGACATCATAGCAATGTTGATTTTTCCAATCCATGAGCATAGAATATTTTTCCATTTTTTGGAGTTATCTTTGGTCTCTTTGAGCACGTATTTTGTAGTTTTAGTTGTAAATGTTTTTCACTTCACTGGTTAAGTAGATGCCAAGGTAGTTCATTCATTTGGGGTTATTGTGAATGGGATTGTGCTTTTTATTTGGGTTCCTCTCTGTTTTTTGTTGGTGTATAGGAATGCTACTATCTTTTACACATTTGTTTTATACCTTGAGACTTTACCAAAAGCCTTCATCAGTGCAAGGAGATTTTTGACGGATTATCTTGTGTTTTTGAGGTATAGGATCATGTCTTCTGCAAACAAGGATAACTGAACTTTCTCTTTTCCAATTTGGATACCCTTGATTTCCTTCTCTTGTTTAATTGCTCTAGCTAGGACTTCTAACACTATGTTGAACAGGAGAGGCAAGAGTCAACAGTCTTGTCTTTTTCCAGTTTTCAGGGGAAATGGTTCCAGTTTCTGTCTGTTTAGCAGTATGTTGGCTTTGGGTTTCTTGTAGATGGCTCTTACTGTTTTGAGGTAAGTTCCAGCTATGCCTAGGTGTTCTAGGGTTGTTATCAAGAAGGGATGCTGGATTTTATCAAAAGCTTTTTCTATATCTATTGATAGAATCGCTTGGCTCTTTTTAAAATATCTGTTGATGTATTTAATTATTTATGATATTTTGCATGTTGAACCAACCCTGCATCCTGGGGATGAAGCCTATTTGATCATGGTGGTTAATTTTTGAGATGTTCTGTTGGATCTGGTTTGCTAGAATTTCATTAAGAATTTTGGCATCTATGTTATATTTGGTCTTACTCTTTTCCTACTTTTCCTAATATTGAATTTTCTTAAATTTATGCTTGGAAAGCAATACCTCCAAAAATCTGGTCTTAGTTGTAATTTAATCTTTATGTTACATAGATTTGTCAGTATTTTTTTCTCTCTTACTATGCTGTGAGAGGTTGCTTCAGGAGCTACTAGCCAGTATCTACTTTTAAACTCTTTCTAAAAATTAATTTCTTTCTCAAGTGAATAAGTTCTTAACGGGCTATTTTCAAGTACCATATCTATAGCAGATCTGTGAAAGGACATTAAATGCATTGACATCTTTGAAATGTTTTGCAGGTGACATTTTATCAAGTCCTACTTGTGTCTGCATGTCTTATTTCCTTGATACCCCAGTGAGAGTCATAACTCCAGTGGATAATTATTTTTTTCTTACCTAGGAGGAAGTTATGATGTTGTCAAATATTGTTTGGCTCTTTTCTAAAGTGTCTTGTTTAGTGCTGTACAGTAATGATGCCTCAACTGTTCTCAAATTAGCCTTCATTTTAGCTCCAGCATGTCATTAAATTGACCAACTGAGTCTTTGGTCCTTAACATCATAATCATGTATAAATCTTTACCTCACTCTATTATTTTCAACATTTCCCAATACAAGATTATCTGCCGAAATTGTTGCTAAGTTCCTTTTTCACTAACTTCTTTTCTTCTGATTAGGGTATGTCTGTTCTTTTTTTTCCACCTAGTCTTCTCTTGTTTGTTCTTTTCCTGTTATAACTATCTAAATTTGGAGACTTTGACATATTAAAAATGTATGTAATTTTTCTGCTACTACAGCATTTTGAATATTGTTCTATTATGATATATTTTCCCTCTCTTCTCTGTATTCCCTGGATATCTGTGTCATATGTAAACAAATGTCAATTAATTAAGGTCAAGAATCCCTTAATAAATCCCTTTTCAGAGCATCTTCCTCAAGTATTTTATACTAATCATGTCTCTGTGGTTAACAAAACAATAACCCAGTTCAAGCTAGTTTAAGCAAAAAAAGAATTAATTAATTGGCTCATATAATTGGGTATCCTAAAGGTAGATACCAGTTATTGTTGTATCTATTGAACCATTTCTCTGTGTGCATCAACATCATTTTAGGAGGGGCTCTCTATATGCACAAAGAAAGATGGCTACAGCCAGCTGTAAGCCTGTAACTTTATAGCTTGCAACTCATAAAGAAAAGAGTGTCTTTCATTCCCAATGTGAAAGCAGCAAAGATATGGAAGAAATCTGATTATTCATGCTTGAATCATAGCCCTGTCCCTTGGACAAGGGAACAGAACATCATGATTGGCAGAGCTTGGGTCCCACATTCTTTCATACATTTAGGGAAGACTCAGAAACTGTGATTAAACAATTTCACCCAAATTATTCATAGTGTGGGTGAAATGGCTACTTCAAGGAAAGAATGCTAGCAGATAAAATTATCATATCTGCTATTCATATGCTATTCATCCATTGTTTCCCTTATCCCTGCCTTTATGAAAAAATTTTAACACAATAAATGGCATTACCTCTGATAGTCACTCAAGACAAAAGTTTGAGAGTCTTTTAAAAAACTGTTTAAGCACTTATGTAGTGCTTACTATGTACCAGATGCTGTTTTTAGTAGCATTTTACAAAATTTAATTTATCAATCCTGAAAACAATCTATGAGGCAGGTATTGTAATTATACATATTTTAAAGATGAAAAAGCTGAAGCACAGGGAAGTCACATAGTCAGATGTAGAAAATTCCAAGGTGTAAACCCAGGCTATCTGGGCCAGTGTCCATGTGCTTAACCATATCATACTGTTTACTATGCTTACTCATTGACACCTTTTCTCTGTTCTACCTAATTTGGTTTCAAACTGCTGTTGAGTATAACCTCTACTTCATTAATATATTTCAGCTCTATTTCTATATCCACTGTTATCATTGCATTCCTCTCTCCCATTTGTTTCTCATAGATTTTTTTTCCTGCTTTTGTGTGTGTCTGTGTTTATTGGCATGGAAAATTGTTTAGGGTTTTTTTCTTTGAGTTCAATCCTTTGCAACTTGTTTTTCAACTTCTTTAAAGGTAATTTTTCCAAAATATAAATTTAATCATGTTGCTTCCCTGATTAAAAGAATTAGTTTCTCAAAGGTAAAATCTAAATTTCTTAACTAGTTCTACAAAGTCCCTTATGAACTAGCTTTTTCTGATTTTTCCAGATATCCTTTCTTTTTCCCAGCTTTTGCCTTATTTTTCACACACACCCCTTGCCTTGCCATTTTTCACTTATGTCTCACATATCGCGCACATTATCCAGCTTTACAATTTTGGAGAATTCTATGGTCTGAATGTCTGTTTCTCCACAAAATATATATGTTGAAACATAATCATCAATGTGCTGTTAGGAAGTGGGGGCCATTGGGAAGTGATTAGGTCATGAAGGCAGAGACCCCATAGGTGGAATTAGTGCTGTTATAAAAGAGTCCCCAGAGAGATGCCTTGCCCCTTCTACCATGTGAGAACAATGGGAGAAGATGCTATCTGTGAAGCAGGAAGCAGGTTCTCAACAGATGTCAAAGTTGCTGGCACATTGATTTTGAACTTCCAGCCTCCAGAACTTTGAGAACTCAGTTTGTGTTGTTTATAACCCACCTTTGGTATTTTTTTGGCAATAGCCCAAATGAACTGATTTAGAGAATCATCTCAATCTCTGGTAAACTGTTTCCTCAACTGGAAAATGATAGCATCATACTAGAGTAGCTCTGTGTACCTGTCAAGCCCTTTAAGAAAAATCTATCATGCTGATTCTTTATTAATCAACTCATCTGTTATGATGTTTGTAGCTATCTGGATCCTTTGTACAGTTCCACAATTAATGCTCTTGGGTATAAATTTTAGCTATGTCCTTGAAGAAAAAAAAATCTTAAGAGTTTTATTTTTTTGTGCATTGAAACTAATAAAGAATTTCAAAAGAAATTTAATATATGTATTTATTTTGTACACTAGTTAAGTGCTCTTATATCAGTCTATGTCTGATCTCACTAATTTAATAAACTGCATAAAAAAGCTAAGCTGTTTACAAAACATCAAGAAATTCTTAGCTCAAAGACTAAAATTCATTTTAAAATTTAGAATTCACAACTTTGAATAGCTTGTTCAAATAAATTAATTTCCATGATTATTTTCAATATTGTCTTCAGCTAAACTGTGTTCATTTCTTCTGGTGACATTTACAGTTGTCCCTTTGTTTTAGCCAACATCAAAGGCTTGCAGTATTGGCATATGCAAAAGCGAATTGACTCTGAAGGCCTGGGGTTTGTTTCTTATCCTTTTCAAAGTCAGTGTTTCCAAATCATTTTTGCAGAAGCTAAGGAACTCAGTGGCTAGCTGTTGAAAATATGTTAATGAATTCAGTATATTGATGGTGAAAGTATATTTTGAACTTCAGTTCAGATTTATTTATTTTATTTATTGTTTTTCTTCAAGGGATCATACTTCACTTGTGGAGTTTTCACAAGACTGAGGACTGAGAAGAGGCCACCAAGCAAACTTTCAATAATGGATTTGCTTGCTTTTTGTTGAACATAAGATAAGTCAGTCTCTAATACTGCAATGCAAGATTTTCTTGAACAGAGTTACAGACTGTGAAAAGAGGGAAAAGCGCAAATAATTGTTTTCCCCATGCCTCTTCTTGATCCCCATTACTTGAATTTTTTTCCCTCAGTATCATGGACTTTGGATACAGGCAAATTAAAGTTGCATCCTGACTCCACTACTTCTTAATTGTGACCTTTGGCAAAGTTATTTAACCATTTGAGACCTCAGTTTCCTCATAGTCAAGAAGGATAATGAGAGTGCTTATACTGCAGGGTTGTAATAAAAGTCAAATGACATAATGCATGTTAAACAATGGACACAAAGTAAGCAATGAATAATTCTTAGTAGCTATTGTTATTACGAAATCTTTCCAGTGTTGTTCTATCAATTCATGAGAAAATATATATTTTACACCACACAGAAAACTTAATCCAAAATTACTCAGGAGATCTTTCTGTTATTTTTATTTTTATTTTTTGAGTTGGAGTCTCACTCTGTGGCCCAGACTGGAGTGCAGTGGCCGCTCCTGGCCACCGCAGCCTCAACCTGCTGGGCTCCGGCGATCCTTCCGCCTCAGCCTTCCGAGTAGCCAGAATTACAGGCATGCGCTACCATGCCTGGCTAATTTTTGTTTTATTTATTGTAGAGATGAGGTCTCACCAAGTTGCCCAGGTGGGTCTCGAACCTGCGGGCTCAGGCAATCCACTCACCTCAGCCTCCCAAGGCGCGGGATTACAGGTTGAGCCACCGAGCCTGGCTTCTGTTATCTTTTTAAATATTCTACTTGGCCGTTTTCTACCTCACTTTCTTTTACCCTCTCCCCTCACACAAGTTCTGAAATCTTTCTTATTGCCTGTGTAATTCAATCATCTCCAAACTTGCCTTCTCAGTTAGCAAACAAAAACATCATAGTTTACCTAATCTGACTCTGTTAGAAAGCACATTTTCAATAATACTTCAAGAGTGACCTTTGTGGGGTCTTGCCCTTTTACCTTGTGTTGTTTATCCAGACCTTTCATTCTTACCTCTACCACCCCTTCTCTGGCTGCCTTCCTTTTTTCAACCAATAAGCAGATTCCTTACTAAAGGAAGTTTTTCTGCTAGAAAGATCAATATGATTCTTTCCAGTGGTACATTTATTATTATCCTCAATAGTCAGATGACTCATATTTAGCATATATATTATAAGTAATTGCTTTAATTGACAGTATTTTTATGTCTATTATCACACACAAGGAGAGGACCATCTAGTTTTGAAATAATGTGTTAAAAGAAGTTTAGTTTATGGACTTCTAAGGTGACTTTTAGAACATTTAAATCTCTGTGCTGTAAAGCTTTACAGAAGTTTCTTAAGTGTAAGATATACCTTTCTATGTGGTACTAATGTGGTTTAAGCAATGTGGCATATTGGAAAAAAAAGACATACTTGGATTTCCATTCTGGCCCAGACACTTAATGGCTGTGTAATGTTGAGCAAATTTCTGAATTTACCTAAAACTCTATGTTGTAATATATCAAATGGAAATAAAAGCATCTAACTCATAAGGGTATTTTGAGGTTTAAAAGCAAAAAAAAAAAAAACCCACTAAAGTATCTGGTACATAACATACATAGTGAGTTTTTGTGTAATTATTTTGTATGTGTGTGTATGCTTGAAATAATTGACTAATGCAAATATGCAGAAACATGGCCCAAAATCATGTGCAATATACATCTGAATATGTATGCCACTAGAGGTTATAAGCTATTTATCTGACTATTCTTCATAGTTACTAGTAAGTAAACCAAAATTGACATGTTAAGAAATGCTCTCAACCAATCTATCTGTGAATCACCATTGGCACTAGAACCACACTGTAGCTCCACTGTAGGACTACACTATGATGAAGACTGCTTTGTACCAAGGTTTCTTTTCTTAATGTAATTTTCTAAATATTGTCAATTACATCAAAATTGACCCTATCTAATGCTGAATTCTTCTTTGTACAAAATGAAGTGGCTCATTTTACCAGAGAAAAATTAAGCCAGTAGTCAGAGAAGGAGATGGAGGAGAAAGTGAGTCACACCAAAATAATAGTTTCTTTCTAATGAAAATGAAGCCTCTAAATAGTTTCCAAAACAAGCATTTGTCAGAGAATGCTTGACAATTAAATGTTATCTCCTTTCTTTACTGGTAGATATTCAATATAAAATAGCCTGTCAAGATCACAAATGAATCCAATGTAAGCTAAAACAAAGCAAAACCCAACAAGCTTCAGTTTCTTTTCATATGACCATCACATCATAAGCGGGCTTAGCTGGAATTTACTCAACTTTTTTATAGACTTGTCATTGAAATGAAAGAAACTGACTTTCAGAGACCAGATGATTCTAACAATATTTACTGGTTATAACTGGGTGCAAGACTTAAATTTTGCTTTGAAGCAAGGTCCTCATTTTTCTTGATCTTGTTTCAACTCTATCATAATCATTTAGTTAGCCATTGCCAAATAAACAATTGTTCTCAGTCTTTAAGTCTATCAACCTGGGGTTTTTTTTTTCCTTTATCAAGAAGGCTTTTAATTTATCAGACTTGTCTTTTAAAAAAGAGAGCTGGGGAACCCAATCAATACCTCTTCTACCATGCTGACTTATTCATTGGTCTGGAACACCATAACCTTCTGTACTTTTACTACTCATCATTTAAATCTCAGTTTAGTCATCATTTACTCAAATAAACCTGTGATACAATAAAATAGTGTGTCCTCATTATAAGCTCTAATTGTTTCCTCTACTTTTTCTTCATATGTTGTTATATCCTTCCTCTACACTATGGCATTATTTTAAGTTGAAGCATATGACACCACTGTTTGTGTTTATGTAGGTCAAAGAGGGTCAAGTATTGACAGTTTCGTATGATTCAACTTAAAATACACTTTTTGGGGGTAATTGAATTAATTTATATGTCCCTTACTATACTATAAACTGTGAGGTCAGAGAGCAATTTTAAAAATCTTTATCTCCCTAGTATCTAGCTAATTATCTGTTATATAGCAGTTGTTCCATAAACATTTGCTGAATAAGTAAATGAATAGCATCTGAATTCCAGTTTTCAGGATCATATATGAACTCTTGCAACAAGTATCAAAGATACTCTAAGGTAGAATAATAATACTATGCATGGTATGCTTTATCATGGGTGTGTCTTTTTTTTAAAAAAGAGCATAGCTTCTTCACAATAGATTATTTTTCATGTCCCAGGAAGATACATATCTCCTCCACCCCTGACATGCTCCCTGCTCCCAAGTCAGAATTATTATTGCATGTTTATGTTATTTATAGATGTCTATCATCTCCCTCATAATTTTAAACCAAAACAAACAAAAGTATTGAACACAATTGCTCTAGCTTTTGACTCTTGCTTTCTGGTCAACCTTATCTCTCACTGTGCTCTTTGATGAAACTTTCACTCAAGCCAAACTGATCTGCTTGCTTTTTGTCACATACATTTTGGACTTTTACCCATCTGCATCTCCTTTTTCATGCTCTCTATTTTTACTCATTGATATTCTATCCATCTCTCTTTCTGAATTTTTTCATGGCCAATCAAGGTAAAGTTTCTCATTTAAACATCTAAAACACTTACTCTGTGTCTCAGACAGTTCTTTTATCACTTGGTAACTGCCTAGTTTGACAGTGATTTGATCTTGGGAAAATCTGTTGTTCTTTCCTTGCCCATTCTTCTCCCTCATTATCAATAATTTGGGAAAGTAGACATATGGGGGAAAGTATGCCTGCTTTGAACAATATATCAATAATTTTATGCTAGAATAATTTAAAATATACTTATTTTATTATACAAAGTACAGAAAGTTCATGAGATTTTTATATTTAGCAAAAGGAAATGTTAATTTAAAAATGCAGAGAAACATTTTAAAAGAGAAAATAAGCTGCTATAGGCATTGTGTAACTAGAAGGAGATAGAAAAGCTATCTGGCTTGGGGAGCAGAGGAGATATAGTAAACATAGCCCCTCTCCTCTTCTACCCACAGAATGTCAGGGCATTGGAAAAATACAAAGTAAAATCTTTCAGTGATACATGTGGTTGCTATAAAAACTCTTTTCATCTTTTTATTTTGTTTTCCTAAGAGTGGTAATTTGGGTCATTATTCTTGGAAATGAGCAGTTTAGGACTGAGGTAACTTTTGCTTAGTAAGTACCTTAGATATAGTGATTTTTTTTATAGCCCATCTTAAGTTGCAGGACAAAGTGCATAAAGTTGGGTGATTGAAATTTACTCTCTAAGTCATCCAGCCTGTATTCTCCAAGTAGGGAGGAGATAAGAGGTAAAGCAGAAACTCTGTTCATCCAAAGAGCCTGATTTAGCTAGAGCAACTTCTAGGTTGTTCTTTTTATATATGATTTTATCAAATACAATAGGATGCCTATCAGTAAATGCTAGAGAGCCAGTAAGCTATCTTGCCTCTCCACAAAAAGTGTAAGTTCCTTGAAAATAATGGTCATAACTTTTGCTTTTCTTCTACATTACACAGTGCTTTATAAATAATAATTCCTTATCAAATATTCCATTGAATAACAGAAATTTGAAACTTGAAGCTACCTGAGGAATTATCTAGTTTAACTTCTTCATTTTGTAGTTAATGTATCCAATAGATATTTATAATATAACTACTCTGTACTGGGTAGTCTGTTCATGGAAGACTTAAAGATAAATAAAACAGTGTCTGAGTCTGGGGGAAATTACAAAATCGGAAAACTGAAACTCAAAGAAGTAACTTCACTTGTCTACACTCATGAGCCTTAGAGATCTGATCATGCACAGTTTAGTGTTCTTTTATTTGTTAAAAAAATACAAAATACTTTTTGTGAGTCCATGATGATTAATCCTACCTCACTCTGGATCCTGACCTGCTGGTTACCTAACTCTACAAAATTATTCTTTGCCCTTGGCCTAACCCAAGGAACAGAAATGCAATATTTAAAGTCTAGTATTTTATTTGCCTTCACTGTGTTAAAATTAATAATTTGTTCTTATAGTAAGCTTCCTCTTTTTTCTCTATATGTTACTTACTTTCTTACATTTGGTTGCATGAAAATTTGCAGAAAATGTTTTCCTTACTTTATTCTATTCAGGTTTCTCCTTATCTGATCCTTTGCCCCAATTTAAATTCCCACTAAAGAGTAATCTTTATTTTTAATTTTATCAATAATATTTTATTTACTGTAAGTACTTTTCAAGTTAATTATGGGAAATTTTAAAGATACAGATTATATAAAGAAGCACTAAAAATCACCAATAGTTTTACATACACAGAAATAACTACACAACTTTTAAATATACTCAGCCCTTAATATCCATGGGTTCTGCCTTTGTGGATTCAACAAGCTACAGCTCCAAAATATTTTTAAAAACTGCAACAAGGCAGAGCTTAAGATGGTGACTGGACAGGTCGGACTGTGAGTGTCTCTGCAAAAGTAAGTGTCCATAAAGGCTCTCTGCGTGAATAGGCGGGTGCTGGTGAGAGAGTGAAAGTTCATCTGAGGGGAGACTCAGGTTCATGCACCTGCTCCCCTCCCACACTGAGGGTGACTGTAAGCCCCCACCAGCCTGAGATAGGAGCGTGGGTGCACACAAGATCATCTACTGCTCCCAGGGCTCTTCAGAGAAAAGCCTGCTGAATCCAGATGATTCTCATTGCCTGACGTTGGGCCCACACCCTCACCTTTTATAGCAGATCAGTTGGAGCCCTGGATCTGATCAGAGGAGAGAGAGGATCAGGGAGATCCAGAGAGGTACCCCATGCCCGGTGAGGAGACCCCCACTGCAGCCATTTTCTCTGTCCCAGGACCAGGCAGAGACCTGCACTGCCCCTCCCAGCTCTACCTAGCTCTGCCCAGCTCTGTCCAGCTCCACACAGCTCCAAGCAGCTCCACTCAGCCTCCAACTTTGAGATCTAAGGGCCAGGCAGAGACCTGCATTGCCCCAATTAGTTCCCCTCAGCCTCCAACTTGGGACCTAAGGTAATCTCATCAAACTGGGAGAGATGGAAGCCCCTCCCTCATGCTGAATGGGACAAAGGTCAGATCTGAGGGGCAGACTCAACAGACAGCAAGCAGGGTTAATCCAGATATGATCCACCCTCCTTCCAAAGTAGGCCTGGGGCATCTGACCCAAGCTGTGAACAACCCTATCTGCCTGCACTGAGAGCAGAGAGGAGGGGCTAGAGACCAAAGCTGAAAGGATGTTAGACTTACAGGAACGACCTCAGAGCGAGTTTAGTACTTCTTTTCATTTATTTTTATTTTTTGTCTGTTTGTTTTGCTCATTTTTGTTTGTTTTTTTGTTTTAGTTTTTTTTTCTCTTTCTTTCTGTTTTTGATAATGGTTTAATACTTACTTTGTTTCTGCTACTTTATTGATATTTTTCTCTATTCTTTAGACTTTCTGTTTATGAATGAGATGAGTACATCAATAGGGACGTTTTTGTTGGTTTGTTTGTATTATTGTCTGCATGCTATAGATTTTTTACTCTTTTCAGTCCTTATGTCTCTTTTCATTTGTTACTTGGTATGTCTGTCTGTTTCCCCTCCTACTCTTCTCTCTCTATGCCTTCGTCTTGCCCCTCCCCTTCTTTTTTCAACTATTTTCCTTTTTCTTATCTCATTTTCCTTTAAGGAAACAAAGGTTTGTCCACTGCATGGACAGATTTTAAGACAGTAGAAAGTGGGTTCTAGAGTGCCCATACAATTGTCAGTGGACACTGGAATCTTCAGATAGATTTTGAATCACAACTTCCACCTCAATTAAATCTCAAAACTGCAAAATGTATAGCCCTCAACCCAAAATCCAACATAAGAATTAAACAAAGCCAGAAGATCCACATAAGGAAGAACAGGAGATTGAGCAAACAGAAGTAAAAGTAATTCCACTATCCCTGAACAAAAGGATTAAAAAAGAGGAAAAAAATGGGGGTGGGGGAGGGAGAGAAAGCTACACAAATGAAGAAAAACCAAAAGAAGAATATGGGTCTTACACAGACCCCTGATAGATCAGACACTGAGAAAACACTACAGAATTCAAATAATGAAGTTTCCAGAATGACTGGTCTCAAAATACAAACCCAGATATCAAGACATTATTAGAGGAATAAAAAGAATTGAGGAGACACAAGAGGAAAATAGGAAGGAGTTGATAACTGAGATAGCAGTAAAAGTTCTGTGAATGAAATAAAAACAAACTGATAAGCATGGAAAGCAGAATTTGTCAAGCAGAAGAAAGTATCTCAGAGCTTGAGGACCAAAATATAGAACTAACCCAAACTGTGAAAAACAAAGAAAAGCAGCATAAAAAGACAGAACAAAACCTTCAAGAGATGAGAAATTATTTCAAGAAGCTGAACTTAAGAGTAATTAGACTTTCTGAGGCAGAGAGAGAGAGACCACCCTGGAACAAACATTCCATGAAATTATTCAAGAAAACTTCCTTCATCTTATCGGTGAAGTGACCATTCAAACACAGGAGATTCAGAGAACCCCTGCAAGACAACAAATGAGAAGACCAACTCCAAGACACATAGTAATATGCTTAAACAAAGTAGGTATAAAAGAAAAAGACCTAAAGGTAGCAAGAGAAAAAGGTCAGACTAACAGGGAAGACCAGCTAACATAGCAGCAAATTTATCTACAGAAAAACTTCATGCTAGGAGAGATTGGAGCCCAATGTTCAAAGTTCTCAAAGATAAATAATTTCAACCAAGAATAACCAACAAAGCTAAGTCAAATTTCATCAGTGACAGATAATTAAAAATCTTTCCCAGACATTCAATCCCTAAGGACTTATGCTGCCTCTAGACCAGCTCTACAAGAAATACCTAAGGGAGTATTAAACACATAAGAAAGGGAAAGAATAATGACAACATTCTTCACAAGACTGCAGGAAAAAGACTAGAAACACACAAGAATCAACCCAAAAATCAAAAGAAAGACAACAAACAGGAACAAAAACAAATTTATAAGTATCTCATGACAGGGATAAACTCTCACATTTCAATAATTAGCCTGAATGTGAATGGACTAAATACACCATGGAAAAAACATAATGGCAAAATGAATAAAATATCATGAGGTAACAATATATTGTCTCCAAAAGACCCAGCTCACCAGAAAGGACACTCACAGACTAAAACTAAGAGGATGGGAAGAAAAATTTCAGGAAAATAAAACACAAAAGAAAGCAGGAGTAGCAATCTTAATTTTAGACAAAATATCCTTTAACCTATCGAAAATAAAAAAATACAGAAGGTCACTACATAATGATATAAGGTTCAATCCATCAACAAGGAATATCCATTGTAAACATATATGCACCCAATATAAGAGCAGCAACTTTCATAAAGCAGCTTCTAGGAACACTTAAAAAAGATATTGACTCTAGCACTATCATAACTGGGGGCTTTCATACCCCATTTACCACCCTAGATATATCATCGAGACAAAAAAAATCAGCAAGGAGATCTGGAACCTCAATGTGACTCTTTTACCAAACGGACTTAATTGATACCTACAGAAAACTCCACCCAACAGTCACAGAATGTAGATTCTACTCATCACTGCATGGAACATACTCTAAGCTCGACCACATCTTTGGCCATAAATCAGGCACAGACACATTTCATAAGGTTGAAATTGTGCTATGTACCTTCTCAGACCACAGTGGAATAAAAATAATTATCAACACCAACAAAGTTCCCCCACAACCCACAAAGACATGGACACTAAACAGGATGATGCTAAGCAACACCTGGGCCAACATGGAAATCAAAACAGATATTAAAAGATACCTGGAAACAAATGAAAATGAAGAAACATCTTACCCAAACCTCTGAGGTGCCATGAAAGCAGTAGTAAGAGGGGAATTCATATCTCCACAAACACATATAAAGAAAATGGAAAGATCATATATAAACAGCCTAACAAGTCACCTAAGGAAGCTGGAAAACAAAACCACTAAAACCCTAACTTCAGCGGAAGAATCCAGATCACCAAAATAAAAGACCAAATTCAGGATACAGAAGAAAAAACATAACACAAAAAAATCAATGAAACAAAATCTGATTCTTTAAGGATAAACAAGATTGATGGTTCCCTAGCTAGACTGACCAAGAGAAAGAGAGAAAAATCCCAAATAAACTCAACAAGAAACACAAAAGATAAAGTCACAACTGACACTGAGAAATACAAAAGATTATCAGAGATTACTATGTACACTTTTATGGAAACACACTTGAAAGCATCAAGGAAATGGAGGACTTTCTGACATCACACACTTTCCCCAGGTTGAAGCAAGAATAAATGGAGACCCTAAATAAACCAGTAACAATCCAGGAAATTGACTATGTCATATGAAAACTACCTACAAAAAAAGTCCTAGACCACTTGGCTTTCCAGCAGAACTCTGCAAAATATACAAGGAGGAACTGATACCAATCATACTGAAAGTATTCCAGGCAATTGAAAAAGATCGAACTCTTTCCAAATCATTTTATGAAGCTAGCATCACATTGATACCAAGCCGGGTAAAGATCCAACAAAGAAAGAGAACTACAGGCCAATATCCTTAATGAACGTAGATGCTAAAATTCTCAACAATATCGTAGCAAACCAGATTCAACAACACATATCAAGAATCATCCACCAAGACCAAGTAGGCTTCATCCCTGGGATGCAATGCTGGTTCAACATTCATAAGATCATACATGTAATTCAATGCATCAACAGAAGTAAATAAAAAACCACACATGATTATATCATTAGATGCAGAAAAAACTTTTGATAATGTCCAGCACCCCTTCTTGATAAAAACCTTCCCTAGAACATCTAGGTATAGATGGAACATACCTCAAAATAGTACAAGCCATCTATGAGAAACCCACAACCAGCACAATGCTAAGCAGACAGTAATTGGAAACATTTCGTCTAAAAACTGGAAAAAGGGTACCCACTCTCACCCCTCCTGTTCAACATAGTTTTTCAAGTTCTAGCTATAGCAATCAGAGAAGAGAAGGTGATCGGGTTATCCAAATAGGAAAAGAGTAAATCAAGCTATCCCTCTTTGCAGATGACATGATTCTATACCTTGAAAACACAAGAGAATCTGTCAAAAACGTCCTTCCACTGATATGAGGATTTTGGCAAAGTCTCAGGGTAAAAAATAAATGTGCAAAAGACAATCATATTTCTATACACTGATAATAAACAAACAAACCCATATGAAAAGCACAATTCAATTCACAATAACCACAAAAAAATAAAATACCTTGGCATCTTCCTAACCAGAAACCTGAAAGACCTTTACAATGAAAACTACAAAACACTGCTCAAAAAAATCAAAGATGACACAAACAAATGGAAAAATATTGTAACATTCTTCTCAGACCTAGACAAAACAATACAGGAATTCATATGGAAACATAAACAACCAGAATAATCAAAATGATCCTCAGCAAAATAAATAAATAAATAAAAGCATTCCCAGACTTTAAACTTTATTATAAAGCTACAATAATCAAAACAGCCTGGTACTGGTACAAGAACAGGCCTATAGATCAATGGAATAGAATTGAGATTCCAGAAGCAAAACCTCAATTTCTCAATCAACTTATCTTCAAAAACGTCTCCACCACCAACCACTGGGGAGAGGAGAACCTATTAAGTAAATGGGACTGGGAAAATGGGCTGACTGCATGCAAAAGACTGAAACAGGACTCCTACCTATCCCCATACACAAAAATTAACTCTAAATGAATCAGAGACCTAAACATAAACCCTAAAACTATAAGAAACTTAGAAAATCCAAGTGACACTCTTATGGAAATTGGAACTGTCAACCAATTCCTGATCAAAACCCCAAGTGCCCATGCCATAAGAGATAAGATAGACAAGTAGGACCTTATCAAACTGGCAAGCTTCTCCAAAACCACAGAAACCATCAAGAGAGCAGGGAGACAGCCCT
Source organism: Carlito syrichta (assembly GCF_000164805.1). NCBI lineage: Eukaryota > Metazoa > Chordata > Mammalia > Primates > Tarsiidae > Carlito > Carlito syrichta. The sequence goes on from NW_007253021.1 coordinate 102,562, forward strand.
CAAACTGGGAAAAACTATTTGCCAACTATATGTCTGACAAAGGACTAACATCTAAGATCTACAAGGAACTCAAACATGCTGAAAATAAACAAACAAACAGTTCATTACAAAGTGGGCAGAAGATATGAATAGACAGTTCTCAAAAGTAGACATATGAGCAGCCAACAGATATATGAAAAACTGTTCAGCCTCACTAGTCATCAAAGAAATGCAAATTAAAACTACACTGAGATACCACCTAACTCCAATCAGAATGGCCATCAACAATAACTCAAAAAACAGCAGATGTTGGTGAGGATGTGGCGAAGAGGAAACACTTCTACACTGCTGGTGGGAGTGTAAACTAGTACAACCTCTGTGGAAAACAATGTGGCGATGCCTAAAAGTTCTAAAAATCAACCTTCCATATGACTTTGCAATCTTCCTACTGGAAAAATACCCAGAAGAACTCAAATCCCGCTATGGAAAAGATACCTGCACAGGTATGTTTATTACAGCATTGTTCACAATAGCAAGAACATGGAACCAATTGTGCTGCCCATCAAAAGAGGACTGGATAAAAAATTGTGGTACATATACACACTGGAATATAAAGAATAACAAAATCATGAACTTTGCAGCAACCTGAATGAACGTAGAATCTATAATAGTGAGTGATCTTTCACAGAAACAAATAACTGAGTATCACATGTTCTCATTCATCAGTGGACCTTGAACAACTATCGTAATACCATAAGAAAGGGAAACATAAGTGGGAAACTGCGGGGGTGTGGGGTGTGTGTAGGTGGAAACTGCCTGGAGAAGGGGGAACACACCTCATCAAGAAGGGTACCTGCACAATGAATATTTGTATACCTAACCCTGAATTGTACCTCACAATTTTAAAATTAAAAAACAGAAAAAAACTGCAACAAAAATAACAATACAATATAAAGGTTAAAACTACAAAAAGTACAATTATTTACATCACATTTACATTGTAATAGGCATTATATACAATCTATGAATGACAAAGAATAAATTAATCAAGTGTATGCATAAGTTATATGCAAATATTGTACAATTTTATATAAGCCATGTATGCATCTTCAAATTTTGGTCTCTGCAGTGTGTCCTGGAACCAATACCCCATGAATACCAAAGGATGACTGTATCTTATCTTCGTATATATTTTTAGTTTTTAAAAAAGATTTTAAAATGGAGTAATTATGTTGTAATTCTATAATCTGTCATTCTGCAATCTCTTTTTTCTCAATAATATATTGTGGATATCTATTCACATCAATAACTGTTATTCTGTATTAGTTTAATGTTTGCATATTATTCCATTCTATACATGTCTTTCATATCATTTGTCTGTTATATGCAAGGCACTGTGTTTTAATGTAATTGCTGGCATAACAAGAGTTCTAGTGAAGGATTTAGGCATAGTTAAACAGTTGACTCCAGACACACACACACACACACACACACACACACACACACACACACACACATTTTCTATATATATATAAAATACATATACTATATATTTGCTTCTGGAAAATACCATGATATATGTCTTGGGAATACACAGTTTAACTTCTGTGAATGAGGATTGGGGGGGAAAACTACATCAAAAGATTGCTCAACTGGTTTTTCTAGGAAATTATAGCTAGAATATAGGTTTGGGATTAGGGGACAAATTGACAGGACAGGTGCGAAAGAGAAAGAAGCTAGACAACATAGAAGAAGGTCAGAGGATATAGAAGGCTATGTCCAGAGACACAATGTCAGTGGTTGGGTAATTAAAGGACTTTTTTTTTTTTTTTGAGTTGGAGTCTCTGTCACCCAGACTGGAGTGCAGTGGCCACTCCCGGCCACCATAGCCTCGACCTGCTGGGCTCCGGCAATCCCTCCGCCTCAGCCTTCCAAGTAGCTGGAACTACAGATGCGCACTACCACGCCCGGCTAATTTTTGATTTATTGTAGAGATGAGGTCTCACTAAGTTGCCCAGGCGGGTCTTGAACCTACGGACTCAGGCAATCCACTCACCTCAGCCTCCCAAGGCGTGGGATTACAGGCTGAGCCACCGAGCCTGGCTCTAAAGGACTTTCAAAAATGAAATACATAATGCACAATTATTTATAGAGTTAAAATATAAAATTCTTACTGTTCCTTACATATTTGGTAAAGTCTAATATGCCCAAATAATCTTGTGCATTCCAACTGCAAGGAATGAGTTTGTGCGGGTCTACAGAGAGGCATTGTTTTGCCCCATCTCAACTCTACTGATTATTTGTGGAGATTCCAGCATAAATCAGGAGTAAGAATAGTCTTGGAGCTCCAAGAAATGACCAAAAACAAAAGGAACAGAGGTCAAACATGCTAATTTGTGTCTTGCAGACAAAATCAGTTTTAACTTGGTTTCAATGAAAGAGCAACCATGAAACAAACTTTTGTGTTCTACTAGAAATACAATTGGGATGTAGTCTTAAAAAGCTGAGAGTGTTGGAAAGCTGTCATCTAGGTTACATAATATATTGAGGTACGTTCTATAATAGAAGCATGATCAATTATATTATATAATTGTTGGGTCTAACGTGAATTGACATTTACATATAAGTATTCCCCCATAGCAACCCTCAATTTAACTTTAATGTCAAACTAAGAGTTAGGATATCGTTACTGTAGGAGACATATTTTTCTCCTAAAACACCTATTATCTTTCTTAAAACATCCTTGTCAATAACCTTCCTACATAACTTAGAACATTTCTAAAAGTTAGTAAGATTCATCAATACAGGTGAACTTAACCAGTATGCTTTTCCCTCTCTTTCTTACTCATCTTTTTTCTTTCCTCATGTAGTATTTTGCCAAAACCTATATGAACTGTGAATATCTTTGGGCTTCCATGGTATAGTACCCCATGTTCTAGTAATATGAGTATCTATTTTAATAGCTTGTCATCATAGATTATCAGATATATCATGGGTCAAAACCTGTTCCCCGTATAAGATGATATTGTGTGGTACAAGTCTGATATAATATGATTTACTTGGCATAAGTTGTATGTCACCTGTCACACCTATATTTAAAAAATGAAGAGGAGGTTTGCTGTATTGGTTTGGTTTTTGTTATGCTGAATAAAGTCTGTGTCTTAACTCTTCCTTTGTCTCTTTCCTTCACTGCTGTAAGAAAATGCAACCTCCTAATTTCCTATGATAAACTGGTTGTTTATAATGTCTTTCCAGTTAATAGACAATATTTCAGACTCTATTGTTGATTGCAGTTATAGCAGGGACAGAATGGTCTGGAGGCTTGGCATATGGAAGCAGGATATCTTCTGCCTGAGATGAAAATACCGAACACAAGGACAGGTATTAGAAGAAATCCTCTGCTCATTTTTTATGTTACAAGAAACAGTTCAAAATCAGGTATTCAATCAGAATTGAGTTATCAAAATTGAAAACTGAAATGTAAAATCAAGTAAGACTGAGACTAACTGGAGTGGAAAAATTAGAAGGTGCAAAGCTGTGAAAGAAAGATGAACTTAGAATAATTTATAAAATGAAGTCTAGGGTTATAAAAATTATTTTGTCTTTAAGGCTGCTGGCATAGTTGTATCGAGTGCAATTTAAAGCAGAGTTTCTAAACCTCAGCACTAGTGTAATTTTGGACTGGATAATTTTTTGTTGGGGTAGGCACTGACCTGTGTATTGTAGGACATTTAGTAACATCCCTGGCCTATATCCACTAGATGCCAATAATGCCTCCACTATTGTGAATCACTATCAACCAATAATATCTACAATCATTGCCAAATGTCTCGTTGGGGAGGAAGAAAAATTACCCCAGTTGACAACCACTGCTTTAAGGTATCGACAGAAAAAACCAGATACGAAAGTTTAAATACGTGGTGCACTTAGGCTATATTTTCCAGGTATAGATAAATTCATAATATTGTCTTATTACCACCCTCTCTACCTCATATATCCAAAGTTGTACTGCCTGTTGATTTTCTTCTATGAAGGTAAAACTATTGCTTACTCTTTCCCTAGGGTCATAGGAATCCAGCCAATAGAGTGAATGATAAATTATATGTGTTCCTTAGCTCAGGATATGTATTCAATGACTAACTTAAGACTAGTATCGTCAGGCAAGGAAACTTTTGTAGGGATTCCTGACCTTTAAGCATTGCCAGATATGTCTAAATAAACTTTAAAATAGGTGCAAAGGTAATCACTATTTAAATACACCTTCTGATGAATTTTCTGTTTATTTGGTGCCCCAGCTTAGCTGTCCAATGTAACCTCTGTACATGTTTGTTGATTTTCTGAGTTTTGTTAGAATTTATTTTCTGTTGACTCTTAGAAAGAATAAAAATGGAAAATAAAGTAAAATAGCTGCCTCCAGTGGCACTACTACCCTACTGATATTTTACTGTTGAATCTGTCCATTTCTTTTTTTATTTTTTTGAGTTGGAGACTCATTCTGTCGCCCAGACTGGAGGGCAGTGGTCGCTCCCGGCCACCGCAGCATCGACCTGCTGGGCTTCGGCAATACTTCTGCCTCAGCCTTCCAAGTAGCTGGAATTACAGGCATGCACTACTACGCCAGGCTGATTTTTTGATTTATTGTAAAGATGAGGTCTCGCTGCCCAGGCGAGTCTCGAACCCGCGGGCTCAGGCAATCCACTCACCTCAGCCTCCCAAAGGCACAGGATTACAGGCTGAGCCACCAAGCCCGGCTCTGTCCATTTCTTAAAAGCTTCCTCTCTTGAACTTTTCAATCATTTCATCCAAGGAAGCTAAAAACATTGTATTAAATATTTCCTAATTTGTTTCAAGACTAAGTTTTTAGAGTTCAAACAATGAGCCTAAATTGTCCTCTTCCATTGATTTCTGAAATTGCTCATGTTAATAAGTTATCTTGAATAGTAGAACATCATACCTAGTGTCGAAATCAGCATTGCCTTTTCTAATTAATAAGTATATTTACTGACGTGAAGCTTTATTGGCCTAAACAAATTTTTAACATTTTGTTCTATTTATTCTAAACATTAACTAAGTTATATTCTAACATTATTATTTTATAACAGATTAGTTACTATTATTTCCTTATCACTTAGTTATAGAAAAAATCAAGACTTCTTTTGCAATTCAATGCTATTATCCTTCACCATATTTTGTCTCTTACATGGAGGATTTTGAAGCACTAAGATTAGACCAAATTTTTGAAACCTATATATTTGATATGTGAAGTAATTTGCCATCTTGAAATACCATAGCTAATATATGTTTCCAAACTTGTCATTTTTAACAGGTGATGTGAAATTTAGTGAATGAGTTGAAGTAACAGAGTAGTGGAAATGGTATGACTGTAGCTTATTTCCACAACAATAAAGATAAAATTGAAGCATAGTATAGTGCTTAATAACATATGTTTAGCTTTCGTATAAAGCAAATTTGGGTCCAATTTTGTCTTTGACACTTTGTTACAATTTATAGCAATCTCTCTGAATATCTTTTTCATGATTAAAAAAACACCAGCAGGTGATAATAATACCTACTTCATAAGAAATTGTTGTGTCAAACAAACCAATGTATAAAAAACACTCCATACACTTTGGTCAAGGCTTTCCTCTCATTAGCACAAAAGTGCCCCTCTACTTATTCAACTGAGTTAAATAACTGAATAGGCTTTGTTTGAAGTTATGGTAAATAATAATGGCCAACAATAAGCAAACACCTAATATGTTTCATGCTCTGTGATAATCACTTGATACACATTATTTCTAATCTACATAACAACACTATTAGTTAAGCATTACGTTTTACATTTTATAGATGAAGAAAATGAGGCTCAGAGAACTTAAATAGCTTGGTCAACATCACACAGTCGACCATACACCACACATGGCTTCAAATCTAAATCTGTCTGGCTCCAAACTAAAGCTATTTTTCTCTATACCACCATTCCAATTAATAACTTTAGCATTTAGGTGAAAGGCATTAAGAGTTTAGAGGGTGGGCCATTCTTCCTCTGTAAATATATCATTTGCCTGTTAAACAAAGGTTAAGGATTTCCTTTCTGACTTTGTTGCCAGGGTAACCAAAATGTAATCTTCACCATTGTATTTATTTCATCACTTTGATTCCAAATAATCCTCACTTCAACTTAGTAGATATTATTAATCATGAATACCCTCTTACCTAACATAGTGTGTAGACCTTTTTTGTATCATTTGTTGAACAACTGGGAAGTTCTCTCTGCCCCCATTTTTTTCTGTATTCTCAGAGTTGCCTGAAATATTTTTTAAAAGAGACTTCACTGGCAGACAATTCACATGGGGCTGAAGCTAACAGGAGGTTTTGGCAAGCTGTCAGTGAGGAGATTGGCAAAGAAAGTATAGGTAGCAGACTATGCAAGTGGTAGTGATATAGAAGAAAATAAAAATAAAGGGAAATAGGTAGGCTGTGATGTTGATAATAAATTTTTTCATATACTATTTTCTCTACCAAGGATTCTTTCTCCCTTTTATTATCAACAAAGCAATGCATACATCGTGTAAATAATTTAAATAGTAGAAAAATAATTAGATAAGAAATAAAGTTTTTATTTTTTCTCTCCACCCTGGCTCTTTCTTTAGACTTTTGTATATCTTTTGAAATATCTTGTATAGGGAGAGAAGCCTGTCTATCAATCTATTATGTTCATGCACATGCTATCTTACGACATGCCCTTTTTTGAACTTTACCTCTAATATATTTTGGACACCTTTCTATGGCAGCACATATAGAATTACCTTATTTTTTAAGGCTTCATAACATTGGTGTATTATAGTGGATTTATATAATACTTATTTAAAGACGTTTAGATTGCTTTCAGTTTTTTTTTCCCATCATGGCAATCATCTTTCATTCCAAACTTGTGATTTTATTTATATCCATATACCATCACTCAACATACCAAATCATACCCATTCCATTCTTGATTTTTGCACATCAGAACACAGCACTTCATAAAATCACAATATATACAGAAACTTCTTAAAAGCCCCCACCAAGAACTTTGAGGTGAATTAGTAAAAAGAAATAGTCAAAAACAAGTGAGTAGAAATGATAGATTGGTCCAAAATATATACTACTTGAAAATGGGTATTTCCATTCATTCACTGCATTTTTCACCTATTGGTAGCATGAAAAATGAGACTTTTCTTAAATTCATTATATAGCTATTACCAAAAAATCTGAAAAGCTCTTTAATACGCTAGAAGCATCCCCCAAAACTAAAAAATACCTTATTTTGCACAAATATAACCATTACCTAAAACTCCAGTTAAATGATTACAATTTTACCATCAGTTCATATCAACCAGATGGTATCAACTGTTTTGTGTATGTTTTCATTATGAAATTGTGTTCACTATACACATTTGAATATAGAATGTATAAAGATAAAAATGGGTATTTGATCTCTACTTGTCTTTGTTTATTGTTGCTACAACAGAATACCTAAGGGTGGGCATTTTATAAAGAAAAAAGTTTATTTCACTCATAGTTCTGGTGGCTGGAATGCCCAAGAGCATGGAATTAGAATCTTCTCAGTTTCTTATGAGGGCCTTGTGTTGTGTCACAACATGGCAGAGAAGTGGAAAAAGTGGGAGAGTACCAAACAGGAGAGGCAATTTCAATTTACAGCAACCCACTTGAAGACTAATCAATTCCAGTGAAAATTAACAGTCTCACATGAAAAAAGAATCTATCTTAATAACTTAATCACCTGTTAAAGGCACCACCTCCCAATACCACCACCATATTGGGAACCAATCCGTATCATGAGTTTTGAAGGGGACGAACTATATTCAAACCATAGCAGCACTTGTCTGCCCAATCCTCCTCTACTGAAATCACTGCTGATAAAAGTTTGATTTATAACTTTAAGAATGTTCTAGGATTACATAAAGAATCTGTCATAAGCCATCATGATATGCATCCACCCACCACACATATGATTTTTAAAAAATAATTATTTTAGTATTTTTATATGAGTGTAGCATAATTTTTTAAACCAATTCTTAAACAATGCAAATTCATTTTTACTATTTTAGAATTTTACAGATGATGAATCAATATTTATCTGTGTCTTCTGAAAAGACTATGGGACTCATAAGGATAGGAGCCATATTTTATTTATTTGTTTACTAAAAGGTCAAATACTACTATTACTGCTTTTAGATCTCTAGTTAAAGTCTTTTCTGTTCACTTGGCTCACATAAGAGCCACTGGGTGAGGTGGGAAGAGAGTTGAAATTGAATTAGAATAAAGGAGAAGGAACAATATCTGGTAATTGGTTAGAGACTGGGTAGTGATAAAGGGGCAGTAATAAAATGCATAGTGGAAAAGAAGATTCAGCAGAAGCCATAAATCAGAGCCAGAGAGGATTAGAAAAAACTTAAATTCTCAGGATATACAGAAATATTGGAGGAACAAGTTATATTCCCATGGCAACTGACCTTTAAGTCAAATCTACCTGGATCATAAGTGGAAGGTAATTCCAGTTGACATCTAGATGTCAATGAGAACTAAATGACGTGCTTTAAAGCTTGAAAGTGATCCATTTGAGATAAATATAAACAAGAAACAAAAGGCCTAGACTGAAGTTTTAAATGAGGACATGAGCAATGTTTATTTTGTCTGCCACTTTAAACCAAATTCATTAGACAGCACGGTAAATATTTGTTTAAGGAGAAAAAGAGAAAGGGAGAGAGGAGGCTAGGGAAAGTAACTTATGGAAAACATCATTCTAAGCAGTGCTTTAGTTTATCATAGGAAAATAAAGGTCCAAAAAGAAATATCTATTTAAGGATTTGGGAAAACTATAAAATGTTAGATACAACCCTAATTTATTAATGTTAGATTATGTTCTTAATAACATATCCCTCAGTGGGCTTGTAAAAGATTGAATGTTGACCTGGATCCATTTATTCATGCATTTAATACACGTTTATTGAACAGCCACTGTGCATGCAGCATTCTCTTATTGTTATGGAAAACACATGGTCTTTGCCTTCAAGGAGTTCATAATCTAGCCTTAAACACACATGCAAACAATTTAAACAGTTTAAAAGAATAAAACAGCAGTGAGCCACAATAGGAAAAAAGTGAGTTTTCAAGTAAGGCTGATTTAAGTTCAAGTCCTGCCTAGCTATGTGACTTTGGCATAATACTATTCTAAGCATCGGTTTCTTCATCTATAAGATGAGAAAATTAATATTATCTACCTTATAGAAAAATAGCTACAAATTAGATAATATATTTAAGTTGCTAGCATAGTGCCTGAAACACTGTGAGCACTTGATAATAGAGTTCTTAATACTTATTAGCTACTGAAAACAGTGAAACTATTTTTGGAGAGCAAGTGATTAAGTGCCAAATGAGGCCCACAGATCAGAGGTCAGCAAACTTTTTTCTGTGAAGGAACACATGGAAAATATATGTATTTTAGGTTTTTCAGGACACATATGGTCTCTGTCACATATTATTCATTCTTACTTACAACCCTTAAAGAATATAAAAACCACTCTTAACTCACAGTTCATACCAAAACAGACTTGAAGCTGAAGTTGACCTAGAGATATTAGTTTGCCAAACTTTGCTATAGATGATAAAGTACTTAGGATATCAAGAAAGATGCTAGCTAGCATGGTGAGTTTCTTGTAAAACGTAGAGTTTGAGCTTCGTCTTCCAGTATAAATGGACCATAAATCTCATTTGGAGAGATAATTCTTACATTCTTAGAGCAACCAATATAAATATTGCTCATAGCAGTGGGAAACTGTAAGGGGGGGTGGGATTGGCAGTTTAGGGAAACTGCCAGGGGAGGGAGGAGCACACCTCATCAACAAGGGTACCTGCATAATGAACATTTGTACACCTAACTCTGAACTGTACCCTACAACTTTAAAATTAAAAAAAAAAAATAAATAAATAAAATAAAAAAATAAAAATAAAGATATTGAATAAACCACCACCAACAAAAATGTATCTCATTGTGTTGCTCTGAAAAAGTGTATGGACTACCTACTGGAAATAACTAAAAACAAAATTTAGGAATATATTTATTTTTTTAAATTTTAAACACGTGGTATACAATGCAGATTTAGGTGTACAAGTGGTCATCATACAGGTAAAGTTTGGTCCTCCTTTTGGTCCCCACTTCACCCGATTTGAGATCAGGTACTTTATTGATGTTGTGTGCTCCCTCTGCCCTGGCAGTGTCCCGCTACTGCCAATCCCTTTCTTATTGTATTATGATAAATGTTCAGGGTTCACTTATGAGTGAGAACATGTGGTACTCAGTTCTTTGTTAGGAATAGACTTTTAAAGTTTTGGTCACTCTGTAAGTTTTCTGAACCTACAGATAGGACCAGCGTTCTTTGGTTGTCACTCCTTCTATGAGATTTTACACAATAATTTTTCTCTAAACTCAAACTGCTTATTTTATATTTCATAAGGATCAAAAATTGAGAACACAGTATATATGAAAGAATGGCATGAGCATAACAATTATTACTAACATTGTATTTAGTGCTACGTGCCAGGTGATGTTCTAAGTAACTAACATTAACTAATTCGGTCCTTACAATAACCTTATTATGAAGATATTGTTATTGTCATCAACCATTTTACAAAAGAACAAACTGAGGCTTAAATAATTTAGGCAAATTATCCAATGTCTCACAGCTAATGAGTGGCAGAGATGGGATTTAAGTACTTGTAGTCTGGCACCAGAGCCTATACCTAGCATAACTCTTCTGGTGAGCTCTGATTTGTTAGCAGTTTTAGGCAGGTTGGATTGAAACTTAATTTTATACAGTTAAAAATGAGATTCACATAATTACAACAAGATGAATTTTGAATCAACACATTTGGAAGAATAAACTAGAGAAAATTTTTTTACTATCCACACAGTTTTTTGGAGTTTCATCTACATATGCAACAGAGTGATAAATACAGTTAAGAAGGATCTATAATCTTATAATAAAGGCTTTAATGTCATACTCATTTTTAAAATGAGGAAACTAAAATGTGTAGAGGTGAAGCAACTTGTCCATGGATATATAACTAGTCAACTGGCAGACCCAGGATTTGACCCCAACCTTGTCTGATGCTATAGACTAAATTTCAATTATCTTATATATTGTCCCAAAATAATTTACACTCTAATTGGAAAGATAAGGGATATACATAAGAAATTATCACTAACAATAAGAAGCGACCTATATGAAATGAATTGGATTGATATTATGTGTGAAAAATTTAGAGGAAAGAATGTTACTTTAGGCTGGGATAGACACAGAGAAAATGGTGGTGATGTTAACTTTTATACTAATCAGTCCATTATAAACAAAGCTCAAATTGTGAGATGAGAGTGGCATGGGAATGATAAAAATACTAAAAAGGTGCCAGAAGATTTGAGACAGAGATACATCATAAAAAAGTTGCTTTGCTGGGCTCGGTGGCTCAGCCTGTAATCCTGCACTTTGGGAGGCCAAGGTGAGTGAATTGCCTGAGCCTGCGGGTTCGAGACCCGCCTGGGCAACTTGACGAGACCTTGTCTCTACAATAAGTTAAAAAAAAATGAGCCGGGTGTGGTAGCGTGCGCCTGTAGTTCCAGCTACTTGGAAGGCTGAGGCGGAAGGATCGCTGGAGCCCAGCAGGTCGAGGCTGCGGTGGCAGGGAGCGGCCAGTGCACTCCAGTCTGGGTGACAGAGTGAGACTCCAACTCAAAAAAAAAGAAAACCAAACAAACAAACAAACAAAAAAGTTGCTTCTATCCCAATTTATTGTTATGCAAACAATGTAAACTAACAGTAAGTGTTCAAAAAACAAAGAACCAAAGATAGATAGTGAGAAATAACATCTTAAATATATCTCCAAAGGATTAACTAATAAATTTTATTAAAATCATTAAACATGAGAGATAAAGATGATACTAGTTTGCTCCGATACTAATATTTCATATAATACCCCCCAAATTAGTAATGGGATTTTTTTCTAAAGAAACACTGTGTGGATACTGTCAACATTTAACAATAGGCATGTAATTTAACAGTTTTCATGCTTCAGAAACATATAATTTTTTTCTAAGATTTTTTTCGAATCTTAAAATGTCATCATATTTTAAACCTCATTGTTCTTATCATGTATTTCATCACATATTATATTTTGATTTTTAGCTTCATAAATGTATATAATTTAATAATGTCTCTAAAATATTCTATTAACATCCATTAATAATTATATTATCTTGTTCCATTCATTTCTCTGATACTCTATTGAAAATTTCATTTGATTTCTTTTGCAATTCCTGATAAGATAGATATTTTTTTTTGTATTAGAGAAGGTCATTACAAATCTCTCAGTAGATTGATGAAACTGTTCATTTGCTTCTCAAGAGAGGGGCACAGATGTATAGTGAAAGAGGTATACTAATGGCATGACACTAATGCAATTTCACAAATGACTTAATGGAGCACATAAAGCATATTTCCTCTATTAAATACACATAGACATAGCATGGAGTCATATCTTGCTTTACGGACTGTGAAAAATATTTTTAATCAAGTGAAGGATGAAGAGACTCTTCAAGGTTATACAGATTAAGTTACAAAAAGCCCTTAAATTCATAATCCTCAATGAGTGTTCAGGAAGGAAAATTTCAATCAGGAATGTTTGTTTAAATTGACAACACTTATGAGTTTCTTAAGTTTCCAAGAGGGCTTTAAAGGGAAAAGTAGAATGCACCATTTCTTAAAACCAAAAGAGGGAAAATTCAAAATTTTTTAAGGATTATGGTTATTAAAAACTATCTACTGAACTGTGTTTTTGTGATAGTAGAGAGACACAGAAAGAATTTCTAGATTTTTGACCTCTGTGATTCTAGATTTTCGACCTCTTACCTAGCCTGGATCAGAGCACAATTATAGCTATAGTTGTTTACATATGTTTGCTTTTAATTCCTCAACCACTTACAAATATTTCTCAGTGTACTTGAGACAATGGCCACCACTTTTCTCTCTTTAGTGGAAAGTAATTATCAAAATATTTTAAGTGCCAACTTTCTGCCCTGAAAATAAAGAACCATGCATGCTTCATTGATTCTTGCACTTATTTACTAAACAAATATATGTCTAACTTTTATTATATGCCCAACACTCTAATACTTGCTGAAGATATAATGGAGTTCAAAAGATTTCTAATAATAGATTAAGCATAGCTTTATGTGACTGCAACACTGAGCTTATTAGGAAATGACCTAGGTCTTAGGTCTAGGGCAGGGCTTCTGCCCCATAATAAGTAATTGGAAGGGAGATTGCTATGGTTTGAATGTATCCCCACAAAAGCATGTGTTGGAAACTTATTCCCCAATGGAACACTACATGTAGGTGCAACTTACTGGGAAGTATTTAAGTCATGAGGGTTCCACATTCATAAATGGATTAATGCTAATTGTAAAAGGTCTTGAGGCTGAGAATTCAATCCCTCCCCACCCCACTGTCTTCTCTTTGCCCTTCTGTCATGCAATGACACAACAAGAAGGACTTTGCTACATGTAGACCCCTCAATCTTGGATTTTCCAGGCTCTGAAACTGTAATAAATAATTTTCTGTCCTCTATAAATTACCCAGTCTGTGGTATTTTATTACAGTAGCACAGAATGGACTGAGACATAGTGGCAGTTTCACTTAGGAAAAAAATATGCAACAAGGGGGCAACTGGAAGTTACAGCAGATTTGATGGAGCTAAATGTGGCTGGAATTAAACAACGGGCTTCTAATCAGGATGTTAAGAAAAAGGTCAAAGAGCTTTTCAATAATTTGATGTTAAAAGCAAACTGAGAATCTCCTAGCCAGGAAATTTATCTCCATCCTGTTTACTTTACTTGTGTGTTTCCAAACTCTGATCTTGCTCCTAATAAAAAAATAATCATAGGCATCATGATGAGAGTTGATAGTCAGATAATTGAGGACCCTGAATCCCTATAAGTCTTCACCCAAAGATGACTAAAATTTTTCCAGTGTATTATTCTTCCCAAAGCAGGAAAAACAAACCCTCAATAAGAGGTGAAGCCAAAATCAGTGTCTGCTACATGTTAAAATATTCTGAGAACTCCATCAAGGTCTCAAGATCTGAATGCTGGTCTCAGCTGCATTAATTCTGAAAATTGTGATTTTATGTATATCATATAACTTCCTGAAGCTGCAGCTGTTCTCTGAAAAAAAAGTATTAAAACTGGTCCTGCCTACATTTGGGATTCGGTTTAGAGAATACAATAATGCAATATAATATATGAACATTTAAAAAGTTGTTCAGCAATATACAAATGTAGGGAATTTTTATTTGAGAGTATCTCAAGCACTTATAAAACATACCTTAGTACTTGAGCAACAAGCTTTGTAATAGTTTCAGCTGAAAGTTATTACAGTAGTGGAAAATATTTTTAGAGTTTATAATAAAACTGAGTGACAGATATTTCCATTTTATTATGAAGGAGATGAAATTGCAAATAATCAGGTGAGTTTAGTACTATTTCTTTTATTCTTAATACATAAACTGTTTACTGAACTCTATATAATATCTTGCTTATAAAGGGTTGAAAGTATTTAGATCTCTTCTGCACTGCTCTGCCTCCATTTCTAGAAGTTGTTTTGTCTGATAGGTGGAAGCAAAGGTCATTGTACTGGATAAAACATGGAAGTGCATTCTCTACTGAATACAAGATGACAGAAATAAAGACCAGAGAGCTAGCTTATGATTTATGGTCAATTATTCACACTGCTAAAGTTTTGCATTGTGGATAGTATAGCAGTATATCTGGAATGACAGTAAAAACAATAAAACCAAAATGTGCACTTCAAAAAATTTTTATTTTATTATAGGAATGTGGAGTACAAGTGAAGATTAAGTACATAAGTAGACTGCATGCAGGTGTAATTTTGGCTTCTAATGGCCCTCACTCCTCATTGTAATGAACCAAGTATCCTTTGTGCTATCATGCTCCCTTTACCCTCTTATATGGGGGGCCAGCCCCCCAAAAGAGATTTAGAGGGTCCCTGGAAGGTGGGACAGCGTCGGTGAATATTCTGGAGAAATAAGGAGAAAGAAAGAGACTAGACTCTGTCTAGTGCAGAAGCCGATTCTGTAGTAGGGATAGATATTAAAAGAAAGAAAGATGGAGGGATAGATATAAAGAGGAAGAAAGAGAAAGAAAGAAAGTGGAAAACTGTTCAGTGAAATGAGCAGAAGCCGTTTATTGGGACCAACCATGAGTCTTTTATTCCAAATTTTCACATGTTAAATCACAAGACTTTCACGTGAGCACAAGGCCAGGTGGGTGAGGCACATCCCCCACCCACCAGGTGTTTCCTTAGGCATGAGGAAGGACAATCCCAATCAAATCAGAAGACTTTTATGTGAACACAAAGCCAGGTAGGTGGGGGGCGTCCTCCACCCACCAGGCGTTTTCCCAAGCATGAGGAAGGGCAATCCCAAAGTTATCTCACTGTTCCTCATGCTTGGTTTATATTCCTCAAAAGCAATATAACTGACTAAAATCCTAATACCTTTCTTATCTGTGCTAATTTTACCTGTACTATAAACAACTCTTAATTATGGCTTAAACCAGTTCCTAAAGAATGTGGCCCAGCCCAAAGTTTGTGCTGGGCCATTTCTGGTAACCCTAGATAATCATCTATACCATCTAACGCTGGAAACAGCCCTCTAAATGTATATACTAATTTTACAAATATATTTTTAAATCTTATAAAGAGCTTGTATTATGTATAAGGCTCCCAAATGTGATCTGAGTTTGAACTGTGTTAAGTTTAAAGCCGAAACCACAGTCTGTAAGAAACAGGAACATTGGATCCTTAGTGTCAGCCATGCCTGTCATATTCTCAGAACTTCATGCTTAGATCATCAAAATCCCTGCCAGTGGGTAATGCTAAACAACAAAGAAAGGAGGAGGGAATGGGCCTTCAGCTCCTGAACCAGCCTGGTGGTCTCAAGGTCCACAGTCCACCTGGATTCCTAACACTCAGGCAGGCCTCCACGGCCAGCTCCCAACATCTCCCCCTTTTCTATTTTTTAGCATGAACCCATGGAACTCGGTGTTAAGCTGAGAAATTCTTTTCTTCAGCACCTTGAAAATAATTGGATTAGACATAGCAACACAAGAATCTCTGCTCCACAAATTCCCACATTAATGAGTATAGACATCAATGACTTTTGGTTGATGAATGATGAGAAATTATTAGATATAGGAGTGGCCAATTCTGAGGACTGGAACTGTCTCTCAGCGATATTTATATCCTGTATTTCTTGGTGTAATTTAGTAAGGTCTATACTCAAGTCCGAATGATTCCAAATTCCAAGGATATTATTTATTTTGTCCCAAGTGTGGACAGATTTATTTACCTCTAAAGGAGTGAGGCAAATCCATTTAAACTCAGAGTGACACCGGAGAGCCAATTTTATCTTTAATGTCACAAGCTTTTGTTCTACTGCTAAAACTATCTTCTCCAAAGCATTAACTCTACTTTTTAACTTTCGATCTATAATCTTTTGAGTAGCTAATGCAATAGAAACATTCCTAGATAACTGATCAGCAAGGGTTTCTGTGTGGATTTCCTTAGGTAGAGTTGCAGCTGAACTGTTACTGAAGTAGCAATAGCTATCAAAGCTGTAATTCCTAAAATTAAGGTGGCTAAAAGTCATTTCTGTCTGTCTAATAAAGCATTAACCTCATACAATGTTTGCAAACCATATTCATCACACCAATGAGATGAAAAATCCCCTCATAAAAAGGCATTACTTAAACAATTAGTTAAAATGCATTCAGTACAAGATATCTTATAAACATTATCATGGTAAATAATTTTAACAGTTTGATATTCATTCCAAACTAAAAACACATAAGAGGACTGTAAGCATGCCCTAATGTGATACTGCTGAGTTTGTCCAACAGGCCTAGACAGGCTGACTGGTTGAAGGGCTGTGAGGGCTCTCCACAAATGAGGCTGAATGGCTTATCTGATTCCAATTTTAAATGAAAATATTGGGGGTACCCATCCATTGGAGTGCCTTCTAGCTGCAGCAAGCGTAGAGCCATTAAAATCCCAGTCACTAATATATAGTCTTTCACCGGGTACAGGATAGTCCACCTTACAGTTATAAGCACAGTCTCTCCATTTTGGGAATCCAGCATCTCACTGGACGAGTGACCGGTTCTTTTCCGTATCATTGAAGGGGCAAGCAGGTATGCTGAGAGGCGATGAAGCTCTAGTAGCACAGCTACGGGTGGTTCCTCCAGGCATTAACATCTCCAGTCACCAACCATCCTTGATATTGTCCTGATAAGGGCTATTTGTACTCAGAGACTTAAAGGTGGACATTAAGCAAGAAGCCTGGTAATTATTAAAAGCAGCATTATTACAAAAACAAATAGGGAGGGAATTGGAATGCCCTTTATAAGAAAAATTACAATTTGTAACATGTTTGACTTGAACACGAAATAAAGCAGGCCCTCCCCTTTTCCTGTAAGAAGAGCCTTCCACATATCAGAGGTTTTATACTTCCTTCTGGATTTCAATGTCTATTCATAGCTGAATAGCCAGAAATTTAAATGATTAATAACAAATAAAGCGTGATTCAAGATGTGGTGAGGAGAGCTATACTTGAACTCCCCTCTTGTAACTTAATTGATTTTTTAAAGTTTGGTGAGCTCTTTCAACTATGGCTTGACCTTGTGGATTGTAGGGAATTTCTGTGGAATGAGAAATATTAAATTGGGAGCAAAATTGCTGGAAAGATTTAGATGCCGGACCATTGTCAGGGAGGCTGGACACGCCTAATTAGGCAGTCAGGAACCGAATAGGTGAAGTAAACTGTGAGCATAAGGGCATGGGAAGCGGTGACTGTTAGTAAAGGGAATGGATCAAAGAAGGGCAGAATGCTCCATGCTAGCACAAATATGCAATTGAATGGTCTGTGAGAGTGGGGGAGGAGGGAGAGACAGTAGGAAGACTAGCAGTTTCCAAAAGATGCAGTATATCTGCAACGTAATGTCAGTGTTGAGATATAAACTTGAGAGAAATTTATCATAGAACAACAAGGAATTTTTTAACATTCTTTTGTCCCAGCCACCCCCTAGAGAAGAGACCTATTAAGCCATGTGGAAACTTGAAATGGCTTTTCAAGTACATATGGGGGTGAGAGAGGACAAAGGAGGTGAAAACCTATCTTATTTTGTTTACCCAGAATTTGCCTTGAACACTTGCAATTTATTATTGTTTATTATTATTATTATTATTATTATTATTATTATTATTATTTAAGGAGAATATTAAAACAGACAAGTAACTAATAAAGCTAACTTTTGGGTTAAATGCCAAAAAAAAAAAAATTGTGCCGTGGGATGCAGTTTTGAAGGCACTGCTATCATTGGAAAACATGATCCTCCTGAATTAAGAGGGCATGGTTTCAATGACTATCCTATTATGCTCCAGTCTTTACAAACTTCAAATGTCGACATTCACCCTGGAGGATCTCGTTGAAATTCAGATTTTGATTTAGTGGGTCTGATTCAGTGTACCCAGGCCATGTACAAAGGATCAGAAATTAGACTATTTCTGACTTTTTAATCTCTCTAACAATTTCCCAGGTGATGCCCAAGCTGCTGATCTGCAAACCACATATTTAATAACAAGGTCCAACTGTATTTTCCCTATGACAATGGCTATGAAGATTTTCCCTATTAACTCTTTTTACTTTAGAGAGTAATAGCTTCAATAAACAACCTTGAAACATCTAACCCTTTAGTTAGTCAATTTAATCACTATGCAAAATGTGGCTCATGCAATAATTAAGAAATGATAATGTCCTTGGCAGATGAGGTAAATTATGTTTAAGCTACATTTTTAAAAAAAGTTCCCTTTTCTATGACTCAAATCACTTGTGGCTTCCGAGATATATGTTATTGAAGGCATAGTCTGTGAGTAATATAGAGCGTGGCATCTAGCAGTCCCCTCCTAAGATTCCTCTGCAGAAGCAAAGCTGCATGCATGGGAATAAATGGAACTCTCATCTCATGTGAGCATTTCCTAGTAACGAGATAGCTCTTGGGATAATTTAACTGACCAGGAGAGCCAATCCAGACAATCCTTAATCAGAATGCTATGTTTTCTAGTGCTTGCCATATTAGATTTTAGCCATGCCCTAGAGTTATAACATTGCTTCCTATCAATTCATTTTTCATGGCACTAACATTACTTATTTTGGCTGAGGATTCAAGGGTATACTATTAAAATGAAATGATAGAACTACAGTTATTAGACAGCATAAATTTTTCCACAGTAGTATTTAGAATCTGTAGGCTTTCATACTCAGTTTGAAAGTTTTCCCACTGATTTTCTCATGCTTATTAATTCTTTTTGTTCTCAGTTTCCTCCCTGCCTTAATCAATTGATATACTGTATATAAAATTGTGGATAAGGTAAATTTGTATGAGAAAAATTGTAACTTAATACACAAAATAAATTCCTGTTTAATTTTATAATGAAAAAAAATTCTTTGTGAATTACCATCCTCCAAATACCTGTCAACATATTTTTCAAGTTCTTTCTTATTAATTTAAAGCAGAATACATCTGCATTTTCACTTTATGCATAACTCTAAGTATTTCTGTTTTGTTTATTATTATTATTATTTTTTTTAATGACAATTATAGGCCAGCTTTTAACTGCTGTTGCACCAAATCTTTTGCTGCCTTAAGTTTCTTAGATGGTATAGGCCATTGTTTTACCCAAAACTGGCTTATTGACATGCAACCTTAACAACAATGGCCTATAGGGTAAATTTGAATAGCCAATGCCAGCTCGGTTTGTTTTTTCATTCACTAGAACAGGTTTTTGTATTCCCTGTCTGTCTTTACCAAGTCCCTTAAAGGAACATAGCCCATTTGCAGCATTTGTACTGCATTAGGGCTACATAAAAGCGTGCCCATTTGTGAGAGAATATCTCTTCCCCATAATGTAAAGGAGCTAGATGGACTAACATACGGGCAAAAAAGTTTCTGAAGTCTCATTATCTGTCCAACTTAAAATCTGTGAACTTTTGGCTACTAAGGGTACTCGACCAATGCCTATAAGTCCCGAAGGAGCCATATGAGTTTGGCCATGAGGCAGGCCAATCCTTCCTGGCAATACAAGAAACATCGGCTCCTGTGTCTGACAAGCCTGCAATTTTAACTCCTTGTATAAATAAATCTTATAGAGGTCAGAATTAGTAACCCCCTGAACCCAAAAAGCAACATCACTAGAGCCAAATCCAGAGTCACCTCTAGGCAGGTTAAAGTTTTACCTGCTTTGTGATAAGGCAAGAGCAGCAACTGGGCTATTCCCTGCACTGTTTTGCTAGGGGGAGTAACAAGCATCTGGATTTCTCCTGTGTAATCTGAATCCACCACTCCATAAATAATGGAAATTCCTTGCGAAGACAAGAAACTTCTGCCTAATATTATACCCACTATTCCTTCTGGGAGAGGGCCCTTTACTCCCATAGGAATTGGGGTCACTGAAACGTCCAGAGTTAATATTGTAGTGGTGGAGGAACACAAGTCCAGTCCTGTACTCCCTAGGGTAGCTCGGATGAATTCTGCGATATAGCAAAAGGAACGAATGGGTTCATGGCAGTGGTGGCGCCCCTATTGTCATGTGGGGCCGGGGCTGGCCCCTCTGGAAGTTTTTCTGAGCCAGGGTGGCTTTCTGTTGATTTAAAGGAGTGCCGTTTTTATGAAATTTAGATAGGCATTCTCTAGCCCAATGAAAGCCTTTTTGACATTTGGGACATAAGGTTTTTGGTAGAGTAGCCCCAGTAAGTGGTGACAGTATGCCATGTAAGCCAGCCATACCTTGCTAGCCGAACAATCTCTGTTAATGTGTCTGACTTGACCACAGTTAAAGCAAGATTGTAATGAGATATTCTTTTGCTTATTACTTATATACTTTTACTTATATTACTTACATATCACTTATGTATTACTTATAAATAATATTAATTATATATTGTCTATATTGCTTATATATTACTTATATTATTTATATATTGCTTATATATTGCTTATATATAGCTTATACATATATTGCTTATATTACTTATGTTACTTATTTTACTTATATTACACATTACTTATATACTTTTACTTATAGTACTTATATTATTCATATTACTTATAGATTTCTGCTTATTATAGCTTGACCCCCCTGCATTCCTAATAAGAAAAGGAAAAGTGTAACTAAGTTCAGGCTTTATTTCAGTATTCTCAACTTTTAAAGGAAAACCTTAGAAAGAGGTGCAGTAAGCTTAACGGGGCAGTTTCTACTAATGTGCCCGATTTGTCTACACATATAACATGATTACACTAAAACATTTTTCTGCTTACCTGCACCCTGCATACCTTGAGCGCTCCGTGAAAAGGTTTTTCCCTTCAATGCTGCAGCAAAAGTCATCCCTTGCATAATAGCTGAGCTTATGTCCGCGCACTGGAAGATAAAATCAGTAACCCATCCAGTTTTGCCTATGGGTCTAAGCAAAGTCTGACAAGTATTATTAGCATTTTCAAAAGCCAATTGTTTGATAAGAATTTCTGCTGCTTCTTCATTAGTAATTACCCAATTAATAGCCGTAGTGAGTCTGGAAACAAAGTCCTCATAACTTTCCTCGGCCTTTTGTTTTATATCAGATAAAGAAGAAGTTTGAGCAGTGTCTGCGGTGACAGCACAATGATTTATCTGAAGCAAAACATCTTTGGGTAGAGAAATTTGATTAGCCATTATGGGTATACATACCAGTCCTGGAGAGCATATCATGAGAAATAATGAATGACCCAGCAAGTCAATTTAAATTCTGGTCCATTTGAATTTTAACTTGATCCTTATACTCGGTTTTCCACAGCAAATAAGCACCTCCGGACAAAGAGCTTTTGGTTAATTGCTGCCAATCTGTGAGAGTCATCCATCGAGAGGCAAATTGATCTCAAATAGTAATTGTATAAGGTGCAAGAGGACCATACTTTGAGCTTGCCTCCTGTAACTATCTTACCAATTTATATGGCAAGGGTTCCCAGTGAGCTTGATCCACTCCATCAGCACCGGGATTAAATTGTATCAGGAAACAAGTTGTGAAACTAAAATCTCCTTCTTTTTCTGCTTCAGCTTGTACTGCCTGCATACCAAGAGGAAAGACAGGAGCCACAGGGGTATTACCAGTATTATTAGGCAAATTTTTTGGCTTTAGGACTTTAGCATTGAAGGGAGCAGCCTGTGGGAGGAAAGGCACAGGGTTGACTGTAAGAGCACTGATATGATGCCTAGCAGCTTCTGCCTCAGGTTCAGCTTCATCCTGTGGAGATAATGTATCATTGTCATTATAATCAGGGGGAGCTGAGGCTGCGGCAAAGAGAAAAATTTCCTCCTCCTCATCATCATCGTTAGCGGCCTTTTTGGAAGGAAATTTCTCATAATCATGCTGTGGATTTAAAGCATTTTTAATTAACATTGTTACAGCACAAAATGTAGAAAACGAGCTAGATTAGAAGAAGAAGCTTTAGCTCCACGTTTAGGCAAAGTATTCATTAAGATACTGATAAACATTTTACGTTCCTAGATTCACTCTGGCCCATGATTAGATCATGGCTCTGGCTTCACAAAAACTTGCTTACCCATCCTTGCTCTGCCTGTCTTTACAGAGGGGCCTGCAGCACCCTGGGTAAGATCCTAGCCACCCTGAAATGAGAAAAAGACTTACCTTTCCAGGGGTCCCACAACGTTGGGCACCATTTATGGGGGGCCAGCCCCCCAAAAGAGATTTAGAGGGTCCCTGGAAGGTGGGACAGCGTCGGTGAATATTCTGGAGAAATAAGGAGAAAGAAAGAGACTGGATCTTGTCTAGTGCAGAAGCCGATTCTGTAGTAGGGATAGATATTAAAAGAAAGAAAGATGGAGGGATAGATATAAAGAGGAAGAAAGAGAAAGAAAGAAAGTGGACAACTGTTCAGTGAAATGAGCAGAAGTCGTTTTTTGGGACCAACCATGAGTCTTTTATCCCAAATTTTCACGTTAAATCACAAGATTTTCACGTGAGCACAAAACCAGGTGGGCGAGGCACATCCCCCACCCACCAGGTGTTTCCTTAGGCAGGAGGAAGGACAATCCCAATCAAATCACAAGACTTTTACGTGAACACAAAGCCAGGTAGGTAGGGGGCGTCCCCCACCCACCAGGCATTTTCCCAAGCATGAGGAAGGGCAATCCCAAAGTTATCTCACTGTTCCTCATGCTTGATTTATATTCCTCAAAAGCAATATAACTGACTAAAATCCTAATACCTTTCTTATCTGTGCTAATTTTACCTGTACTATAAACAACTCTTAATTATGGCTTAAACCAGTTCCTAAAGAATGTGGCCCAGCCCAAAGTTTGTGCTGGGCCATTTCTGGTAACCCTAGATAATCATCTATACCATCTAACGCTGTAAACAGCCCTCTAAATGTATATACTAATTTTACAAATGTATTTTTAAATCTTATAAAGAGCTTGTATTATGTATAAGGCTCCCAAATGTGATCTGAGTTTGAACTGTGTTAAGTTTAAAGCCGAAACCACAGTCTGTAAGAAACGGGAACATTGGATCCCTAGAGTCAGTCATGCCTGTCATATTCTCAGAACTTCATGCTTAGATCATCAAAATCCCTGCCAGTGGGTAATGCTAAACAACAAAGAAAGGAGGAGGGAATGGGCCTTCAGCTCCTGAACCAGCTTGGTGGTCTCACAGCCTGCCTGGATCCCTAATGCTCAGGCTGGCCTCCACAGCTGGCTCCCAACACTCTTACCTCCCTCCTTCTCTTAGAACTTCCCAGTTACTTTTGATCACTCACTTGTTCTAATGTGACTAATGTTCAAGGCCCACTTATGAGGGAGAACATGTGGTATTCAGATCTTTGTTTCTGTGATAGTTCACTTAGTATGATGATCTCCAACTCCATCCAATTTGCTGCATAGTCCTTGATTTTGTTCTTCTTTAGGGCTGCATGATAGTCCACTGCATATAGGTACCACATTTTCTTTATCCAGTCCACTTTCAATGACCAGTAAGGTTAGCACCATGTTTTTGCTATCGTGAGTAGTGTGACAATAGACATGCATGTGCATGTGTCTTTTTTGTAGAACAATTTATGTTTCTCTGGGTATATTTCCAGTAAAAGAATTGCTGGATCATATGGAAGATCAATATTTAGTTCTTTTAGGCATCACTAAACTGCTTTCCATAGAGGTTGAACTAGATTGCATTCCCATCAACCATGTAGAAGTGCACTCTTTTTCCCATACCCATGCCAGCATTTGTTGTTTTTTGATTTACTAATGATAGCCATCCTTACTGCAGTTAGGTGGTATCTCATTGTAGTTTTGATTTGCATTTCTTTGATGATTAGTGAGGCTGAACATTTTTTCATGTGTCTCTTAGCTGCTTGTATGTAAGCTTTTGAGAAGTGTCTGCTCATGACCTTTGCCCACTTTTAAAGGGGGTAAGTTCCCCCACCCTTTTGCTTCATTTGAGTTTCTTGGATATCCTAGATATTAGGCCTTTGTCAGATAGATAATTTCTGAATATTTTTTCCCATTGCATGGATTACCTCCTTACTCTGTTGATAGTTTCTTTGTCTGTGCAAAAACTGTTCAATTTGATGAGGTTCCACTTGTCTATCTTAGCTTTTATGGCATTTCCTTTTGGGGACTTGGTCAAGAAATTCTTCGTTGGAATTGCTTATTTTTAAGAAAGTAAAAAATTGGACTCCAATCTTTTCTGGCTCATAGCGTCTCTGCAGATAAGTCTGGAGACATTCTGATGGGTGTTCCCTGGTAGTCTGACCTTTCTCTCTTGCCATCTTTAGGATTTTTCTTTCATGCTTATTTTGTGGAGACAAATAACTATGTGACTTTTAGTTGGTTTTCTCATGTGATACTTTGCATGGGTTATATGCATCTCTTGTGCTTCAATGGTCACCTTTTTAGCAAGATGTGAGAAGTATTTTTGGATGGTCTTTTGAAATGTTTGTTCCATGGTGTTCTCATTTTACCTTTCTGCTTCAGGCATATAAATCAGGTGTAAATGTGGATTCTTAACATAGTCCCACATCACTTGGAGGCTTTTCTCCTTCTCTTTCAATCTGTTAATGTGATATGTCATGGTTATTGATTTCTGAATATTGAAGCATCTTTGAAGTAATGGAAGGAATCCCACTAATTCATGGTGAATAACCCTTTAATATTTTGTCAAATTCAGTTTTGTTGAGAATTTTTGCATATATTCAAGGTAATTATTAATAAATACGAAGTTACTACTGTCATTTTGCCAATTGCTTACTGGTTGTTTTGTAGATCCTTTCTTTCTTTTGTTCTCTCCTACTGTCTTCTCTTGTGGTTAAGTGATTTTCTCTATTTTTCTCTAACTGTATGCTTAAATTACTTGTTTTTTTTATTTTAAAAGTTTTAAAGTCATATGTTTTTACTTTGTGATTACCATAAGGCTCATGAAAACATTTTATATACATCCTAGGTTATTTTGGACTAATAATAATTTAACTTTGGTAAAAAATTCTTAAATCTTTACACTTTTATTCTATTATACTCAAACACACATATTTAAAATTTTGATGCTAAAATTTGTATGTTTTAATATTCTGTATTTATGAAAAGTTATTATATTTATGAATTTTTAAAATATTTTCTTTTAATTTTTATATTAAAAATATAAGTAATTTACACACTACCATAACAGTACTGGGGTATTTTTAATTGGACTTTCAGCTTACTTTTACCAGTGAATTTTATACTTTTAGATGTTTTTGTGTTTCTAATCATCATTCTTTTCTTTCATCTTGAGTAACTACCTTTTCTTTCATCTTGAGTACCTTCCTTCCTTCATATTATAAGGCACATCTGATGATGAAAAATTCCCTTGGTTTTTATTTCTTTGGGAAAGTCTTTATTTGTTCTTCATTTCTGAAGAACAGCTTTGAGCAATAGTATTATGAGTTCACATATTTTTCCTTCAACACTTTCAATATATCACCCTACATTCGTTTAGCCTATAAGGTGTCTGCTGAGAAGTCTACTGCTTGGTGTAAACTCTGGTATGTGTGATATGCTTATATTCTATGCTGCCTTCAGGATCCTGTCTTTGATCTTTGACAGTTTGATTATAACTTACTTTGGAGTAGTCATATTTAAATTGAATCCAGGTGTAGACCATTGACTTCCCTGTGTCTGGATATTTATCTTTCTCCAAGTTGAAACATTTTCTGTTACAGTGTTTCTTTAAGTACATTTACTATTTAAATACATTTGAAAACACACATGAATCAAACCAAAAGAAAGACAACAAACAAACAGGAACAACAACAACTGCATAAGAACCTCATGACAGGGATAAACCTTCACATTTTAAATAATTAGCCTGAATGTGAATGGACTAAATGCACCACAGAATAGACATAGAATGACAAAATGGATAAAATATCATGAGGCAACAATATATTGTCTCCAAGAGACTCATCTCACCAGAAAGGACACTCACAGACACAGATAAGAGGATGGGAAACAAAATTTCAGGTGAATGAAATGCAAAAGAAAGCAGGAGTCACAATCTTAATCTCAGACAAAATACCCTTTAAGCTATCAAAAATTTAAAAAGATACAGAAGGTCACTACATAATGATAAAAGGTTCAATCCGTCAACAAGAAATAACCTTCCTAACCATATATGCCCTTAACATAGGAGTACCAACTTTCATAAAGCACCTTTTAAGCAAACTAAAAAAAGATATTGACTCTAACACTATCATAGCTGGGGAATTTAATAGCCCACTCACAACCCTATCCATGTAATCGAGACAAAAAATCAGCAAGGAGATCTGGAACCTCAATGTGACTCTTGAACAAATGGACTTAATTGATACCTACAGAAAACTCCACCCAGCAATTACAGAATATACATTCTACCCATCACTTCATGGAACGTGCTCTAAGCTCGACCACATCCTTGGCCATAAATCAGGCATAAACAAATTTTATAAGAGTGAAATTTTGCCATGCACTTGCTCAGACCACAGTGGAATAAAAATAATTACCAGCACCAACAAAGTTCCCCCAAAACCCACAAAGACATGGACACTAAACAGCATGATGCTAAGCAACTCCTGGGTCAACACAGAAATCAAAACAGAGATTAAAAGATACCTGGAAATGAAGAAACATCTTACCAAAATCTTTGGGATGCCATGAAAGCAGTAGTAAGAGGGTAATTCATATCTCTAGAAATGCACATGAAGAAAATGAAAAGATCACAAATTAACAGCCTAATATGTCACCTAAGGAAGCTGGAAAAGCAAGACCACCAAAACCCTAACTTCTACATAAGAATCCAGATCACCAGAATAAAAGCTCAAATCCAAGATATAGAAGAAAAAAGGTAATACAAAAAAACCCCAACAAAACAAAAAGCTGATTCTTTGAAAGGATAAACAAGTTCGATATTCCCCTAGCTAGACTGACCAAGAAGAAGAGAGAAAAAACCCAAATGAACACAATCAGAAACACAAAAGGTGAAGTCACATCTGACCCTGAAGAAATACAAAAGATTATCGAAGACTACTATGTACATTTGTATGGAAACAGACTTGAAAATCTAAAGAAAATGGAAGACTTTCTGACATCACACAACCTCCCTAGGTTGAAACAAGCAGAAATCGAGACCTTAAATAGACCAATAACAATCCAGGAAATAGACTATGTCTTAAGAAAACTACCTACAAGCCAAGCTGAGTGGCTCAGCCTGTAATCCCATGCCTGTGGGAGGCTGAGGTGAGTGGATTGCCTGAGTCTGCGGGTTCGAGACCCACCTGGGCAGCGAGACCTCATCTCTACAATAAATCAAAAAATCAGCCAACTGTGGTAGCGCATGTCTGTAATTTTGGCTACTTGGAAGGCTGAGGTGGAAGGATCGCCAGAGCCCAGCAGGTCGAGGCTGTGGTGGCCGGGAGCAGCCACTGCACTCCAGTCTGGTAACAGTGAGATTCCAACTCAAATGCTGGAGCCCAGAAGGTTGAGGCTGTGGTGGCTGGGAGCGGCCACTGCACTCCAGTCTGGGCGACAGAGTGAGACTCCAACTCAAACAAAAAAGAAAACTACCTACAAAAAAAAAAAAGAAAAAGAAAAGTCCTGGACCATATGGCTTTCCAGGAGAATTCCTACAAAACATTCAAGGAGGAACTGATGCCAATCCTATTGAAAGTATTCCAGGCAATTGAGAAAGATGGAACTCTCCCCCAATCATTTTATGTAGCTACCATCACATTGATACCCAAGCCAGGTAAAGACCCAACAAAGAAAGAGAACTATAGGCCAATATCTTTGATGAACTTAGATGCTATAATTCTCAACAAGATCCTATCAAACTGGATTCAACAACACATCTCAAAAAGTCATCCACCATGTCCAGTTAGACTTCATCCCTGGGATGCAAGGCTGGTTCAACATTCACAAGATCATAAAGTAATTAAACACATCAACAGACGTAAAACAAAAACCACATGATTATATCATTAGATGCAGAAAAGGCTTTTGATAAAATCCATCACCCTTTCCTGTTAAAAACCCTCGGACATCTAGGTATACATGGATTATATCTCAAAAGAGTAAGAGACATCTACGAGAAGCCCACAGTCAGCATATTTCTAAACAGATATAAACTGGAACCATTCCCCCTTAAAATTGGAACAAGACAAGTGTGCCCACTCTCACTTCTTCTGTTCATATAGTTTTGAAAATCCTAGCGAGGGCAATCAGAGAAGAGAAGGGGATGGTGATCAGGGGTATCCAAACAGGAAAAGAGGAAGTCAAGCTCTCTCTTTTTGCAGATGACATGATTGTATACTTTGAACACCCAAGAGAAGGAGCCAGCAATCTCCTTGTACTGATAAAGGACTTTGGCAAAGTCTCAGGGTATAAAATAAATATGCAAAAGACAAGTGAATTTCTATACAATAATAAAAAACAAACAGAAATCCAAATAAAAAGCGCAATTCTACTCACTATAGCCACAGAAAAAATGAAAGACCCTGGCATCTTCCTAACCAGAAACCTGAAAGATCTTTACATTGAAAACTACAAAACACTGCTCAAAGAAATCAACGATGACACAAACAAGTGGAAAAATATTCCATACTCATGGATTGGAAGAATCAACATTGTTAAGATGTCCATTCTACCTAAGAAATCTACAGATTTAATGCAATACCCATCAAATTATCAGCAATATTCTTCTCAGACCTAGAAAAAACAATACAGGAATTCATATGGAAACATAAATGGCCAAGAATAGCCAAAACAACCCTCAGCAAAAAAAAAAAAAACAGGCAGGGCATATCACATTCCAGACTTTAAACTTTATTATAAAGCTACAATAATCAAAACAGTCTGGTATTGGTACAAGAACAGGAATATAGACCAATGGAATAGAATCTATATTCAAGAAGCAAAACCTCAATTTCTCAACCAACTCATCTTCGACAAAGCCTCCACCACCCACTTCTGGGGAGAGGAGAACTTATTCAGTAAATGGTGCTGGGAAAACTGGCTGACCACGCGCAGAAGATTGAAACAGGACCACTACATATCCCCATACACAAAAATTAAGTCTAAATGGCTCATGACCTAAATGTAATACCTCAAACTATAAGAACCTTAAAAAATTCAGGAAACAGCTGGGCTCGGTGACTCAGCCTGTAATCCCGTGCTTTGGGAGGCTGAGGTGAGTGGATTGCCTGAGCCCGCGGGTTCGAGACCCAGCTGGGCAACTTGGCAAGACCTCATCTCTACAATAAATCAAAAAATTAGCCAGGCGTGGTAGACGCATGCCTATAGTTCCAGCTACTTGGAAGGCTGAGGTGGAAGGATCACCGGA